>NW_028279515.1:0-129048 GCF_059751315.1 Micrasema longulum | reverse complement strand
TTTAACATAAATTATTCTTTAAAATATCTTTCTTAAAATTATCTCTTAAAAAACAACTCTTTAACTTCACAAACGTCAACAGATGAAGAATCAAAGGAATTTAGATGTTTAAATATAGGTAAAACGGTGAATGTTACACAGTGTGTAAAGTGGCAACTTAAACCAGTCAATGACATGTCATAAGACCTGTGGATGCGTAGACTTCTACATTCGCTTTTTTGAGATGTTCTTCATGTCTGTTATAGTATGTTAAAAATATTTTCTTCTTGGTCACTTTTGACTAATTTATATTTGTTTTTGTTCACAGGTAAGTTTCAACATTTTTCTACAAACTGAACAATACCGAAGTTTTATCCATTTTCTCCACTCATCGTCTGGTAAGTTGTAGTTAGTAGTTATACAATAAAATTAATGATTAAGGGCCTTGAACACAATATTAATATCCAAATATCCAAAACTTTTTAGCAACGTATATTTTTAGTCACAAATTTCGCCCCAATTATTATATCTAACGTTTTTTATGAGTACTAGATAATTATGTATCATGAAAAATATATATTTTCCAATTCCATACTTTGCTCCCATACATAAGAGTTGGAAAATAATGATAAAAGTAGGTTAAATGCTGTCGAAATGCGATCCCTTAGGTGTGGTAAAACGATGTATGATAGGTGCACAAATGTTGAGATCCGTGAACTGTATGAGGCAGGGACATGCATTATTGACAGAATCAAGAAAGGGGCGCTGCGTTGGTTTGGACATGTAGAGCGAATGGACAGCGAAAGAACGGCTAAAAGGATCAACGGTGCGAATGTTGATGGATGCAGGAAACGAGGAAGACCGAAAAAGACATGGCACGATCAAGTCCACCAAGAGTAGGTATAATCGGCGTGCGTGCATGAGAAGATGTATGAATGTAGAGGAAGCGAGGTATGTATGCAAAGACAGAGTAATATGGCGTTCTATCCCCTCTGCCTACCCTTACGGTGAAACGGCGTGATGGTTTGTTTGTGTTGTTTGTTTTAAAAAACTATGCATTAGATATTTATTGTGGGTATCAAGCAGCCTGTAGGCCACGTGGCGGCGGTATCTAGCCGCTATCTACAAAATCTACTCTTCCGACACTAATTTTCATTTTGTTTACCATAATGCTAAAACAGTGCTTTATTTATTTAGTTTGTTATTGCTTACTTCTTAGAACGAACACTTGAAAAATTACTACTCTGCTCTATGTTTATGTTTATTTTTTATAAATTTATTGATATCATTTTAGGTTGCTAAAATTCCACTCGTCCATGCGCTTTGTAGCTAAACGACAATGATTAATCAAGCTTCCAAATGTTATCAACTATAAAATGTCTCAATTTGTAAATGGGGCCTAAAATTCCAACCGTCCATGCGCTCAGTAGCTTTATGACGTGATGTAATCTTACTCCTTTTTTAAATTTTACTTTTTGAAATTTCATTAGTACGACTTCATTTTAAAATTAAAAAATGATTTGATTTGATTTGATGGATGAGATTTCTTGTCGTCCATGCGCTCTGTAGCACATAACGTACTGTAATAAACCTCCTATCTGTTATCATTGAAATAGATCTTAATTTGAAACGAGGAACAATCCCAACCGTCCATGCGCTCTGTAGCTGCAAGACGGGTGATGATTTTCCCAAAAAGGGTGTTATATAAATTATCCAACCATAATAATAATATTCGAAAAACACCGTCCACTGAAAACAACGTTTTTTAAAGTTAAATTGTTTTAACTCATGTTAGTAAATATTAGTTTATAACCACTTACCGACTTTTTTAGTCTACCGGTTTCAAAACGTACCCGTCTCTTCGTCAGGACACTCACTACACCAATATTTAATATAAAATATTGATTTAAAAGGGTGTTTTCACACTAGACTATTTCATAGTCCTTGGACTGGTACCTGAAGCGTAAGACTCACCATCTTACCTTCATGTAACAAAAATGATCAAGATACGCTGCGATTGGTGTACCAATGCAGTGCCCTATGTACCATTAGGTGTGGAAAGGTAATGATGATGATGATTTCCAAAAATGCATAAATCACATGCAGATTTATAGACATGCAAACACCACCATGTCTAGACACGCACTAAGCTTAATTAAAAAAATATTTAATCTTATATTAAATGTTGGTGTAGTGAGTGTCCTGACGAAGAGACGGGTACGTCTCGAAACCGGTAGACTAAAAAAGTCGGGTAGTGGTTAGATACTAATATTTACTGACATTAGTTAAATTGTTTGACCACAAAGTTGATGCTTTAAACATAATTTAAATGTTTTATTAAAATTGTTTCCTTTCACGTTTGACTAGTCTATTTTTGTTTAAAATTTGTTGCGACATGGTTAGCGGTCAAAAAGTTTGTATTCCGATTAGAAGTACTTACCTGTAATCGATACCTTGGAGCCGTACCTCAATCCAGTTCTTCGGCGTCTCTTTTTTGTGTGTAATTCCACTCAATTACACGCCATGCATTTACCTATGGGCCCTTCAGTGCATAATGAGTTTTAGAGTCGTAAATAATAAATAGTGCATACAAACGCCCGCCCGGCCAACCGCAACAGGCTTGCTCGCCATGTATATTTTAACTTCTACTTCGAGACTGTGAAGTTCGGTTTCAGTTTCAATATTGCATAAGGCCATTCAGTACAAAAATATATTTGTTTTATATGATTATTGTTTTTTTTAATTAAACCGACAGGCTTATTGTTTCCTTTCTATTTTTTTAGCGCTTTAATTCACTTATTATAAATCTACTCGTACATAAATTATTATGTAGATTGTGTGAGTTATTTTTAGTCTACATAAACTCTCTTTGCAAAATAAATAATTCCGGAAAAAATATTTCGTTTGCCGACGACACGGTTTTGTTATTTGAGGCTATTGACTGGAACTCTGTCTTTCAGAAAGCAAACTTTGGTATAAACATTGTTAAGCAATGGCTTGATGATAATCTTCTTACACTTTATATCGATAACATTTAATATCTGACATTTTGTATAAATAATAATTCACTACCAAGCAATACGCTAAATCTAGGAATTTACTGTTATAAAACACACTAACTTCTGCAACGGGTAGATTCCATAAAATACCTTGGTGTTATCATTGATAGGAATTTGCGATGTGAGGCTCAGGTCCAGTCACTGAACTCTAGGTTAATAAAGCTGTGCCATCTATTCTGCTCTCTTAGAGATATTCTGGATATCGACACTCCCAGAAGTGTGTACTTAGCTCTGTTTCAATCCACGGAAACCTATGGAATGGCCGGCTGGGGGGGTTGTGCGGCATCCATTTCCAAGCCGCTCATAATTTCACAGACATTATCATTGAGAATAATGTTCCGGCGCCCTCCAACATACCCGTCAGAACAGCTGTTACAATACACGAAGGTGCTGGATATGAGACAACTGTACCTAAAAGAAGCACTTACATACTTCCGGTCAAACAATAGGGAGAGGTCTCAGCAGAATGTCCGTACGAGGTTTTCCTAGAGCATGAATTATGTCATACCCAAAACCCGTACGACTTTTGCTCAGAGACATCTCTCATTTATCGCACCGAGAGTGTTCAATATTTTGGAAGAACGTATTAAGCTCTCAAGGACAAAAATTATTTCCAAGAAAGGAGTTAAGGACTGGATTTTCCTTAGTGGGAGGGATTTGAGTGTGAAACTTCTTGATGATTTTCCAAATGCTTGAGTTTACTGTTTACCATATTGATGTGCCATATATATGTTTTTAAAAATATTTTTTATAATTATTTTTTATGTTTCTAATCCTATATTTGTGGTGATATACTCATGTTTCTGTGTCATATAATTGCTCGTCCCATCTCAACACAGGACTTTTAGTCCCACGGAGTTGGGACTTATTGTCTACAATAATGTACAACCTTATGTAAGTAAATAAATAAATAAATAAGTTACTCTGTTACTGAGTGAAAGATGCTTATCCTGTTTGTTTATACGAAATTTCAAAATTATTTTTATAACATTCGCAATTGTACTGAACACCGATGCTCCAATAATTGTCATTTTCATTGCAAGTTTGATACTTTGTATGAAGGGTCCACGTTAATTTTTAGCATTTCTTCTTGCTATAACAAACCTTAATTATCTTCTTATCCGCGCCCAATGGCCCATAGGCCACTGCATTGAAACATCAAAAACAGCGTATCTGAATATTTACTTCACAAAACTTAGCCCACTGTAAAATATTGCGGTGGGAAAAATATATAAATAAATAAAATAAAAGTCACAAAATAAAAATAAATAATCAGGTGGCAAAATAACAACGTTTTGAATATGTCCGTAAATATATGTAAAATAAATTTGAAAAGAGAATATGGAAGTCTAGACATTTAAAGGGCATGTGACCTGTCACTTAAACCGGCATTTAAACCAGCCAATAAAAATATTAATAATAATTATGGTTTATTAACAAAAAAATACAATTTCTTTATCTACTACATACATACTTACGTTATAGATTTCTCTGGATTATGTCTAGTCTGCCTAACTAGGTACAACCTGCCTACCTACTAGTTAATTTACTATTGAGTAATACAATATTTAAATATACCATTTATTATTTTAGAATATTTTTGAGCAAGTTTTCCGATTTTTCTCCACCTAAATCCAGTAACCATATTTTTACAAATTTATTTAATTGAATTCGGGTCATGGTTTTGTAATGTTCGGGTAAAATATTGAATATTTTGGTGCCCAGAAACCTGAAATTTCTTTGCCCGAATTCAGAGTTTGTGGTAGACCCCATGACCCATTCTTTAGTTTGACTTTTAGTACTGTGGGAGTGTTCCTTTTGGAATTTGGTGGAATAATTTGCTTTCACAAACATAATTATTCTAGATATATATAAGTGTCTAATATCTAATATATCGAATTCCTCGAACAATGATAGATCACAAGCCTTGTAAATGCCTTGACTATCATATTCCTCTTAAAAAGTTTTCCTTCTCTGTTGCAATAAATTTAGCTAAATATTTTAGTATTTTACGTCGACCAAAGAAATGATAGGCAAACGTGCACACTCCGATACGGACAAAGAAAATCTTGCCTTTTTCCTCTTTTTTTACTTCCTTTCTTTACTACGGGTAATTCTACATAGTCCCATTACAACATCCCCGTATTTACATTGCAATAATACATATATAGTATAAACTTGTGAGTTTAATTTAGTGGATATTTTTAACACCTAAAACATACCTACTCGTATTAAGGAAACATTTGGATGCAAGCTGATGGCAGACGGTGACAGTCGCTCATGATTTTCAAAGCGATTAGCTTTTTTGCTCTGAAGTTTTTTTGAACTGCTCTCTGTGACTGACAAATGTACCTACTGTCATCGTCTGGTTTTTCATAAGTAAAATATTATGATCAATAGTCACTCACAAACAACCTTCAAATCAAATTCCAAATTTTCCTTTTTCAATTTTGGTCTTTGGGATATTTTCGTAGTGGACATGTATCAGGTTTCTGTTCTAAATGTTTGGGATCCAACCGGAAGACCCGTATTGATGTCACGTAAACAACACAGTATTGAATAAATGAAAAATATAACGGATTCTCTGTTTTTTCGTGACGTTTTTGCCACCATTCGCGGTAGGTGTCTTTAAATAAAAAGGTTGCACTTAAATTTAAGTGACATCTCTGATCTTTTGACGATCATCATCATTCCATGTGCGCTCCCTAGTCCCTGGTTGGAACAGCTTTCAGATAACTGTCGGCTGCCGCTTCTGTGTGTAATCTGCTGGAGAATGAGGAAGTTCAGCCCTACGGGAAATTGGTTATGAAAAATGTATTCTTACGCGCAGTAAAAATTAGAACATTAAATTGCAGGTGCAGTTTCTTAAAAATGTATAAAAAAATAATAAAAGCGAGCTTATTTGCATGACGACGTCAGTAATTTTTCCGAATCAACCAATATAAACAAATATTTAAAAAAAAACATCAAATTCCCCATTGTTAGCGCAGGGTTAATAATATTAAAAGTAGATTTTATTTGACATAAATTTATGGTTTCCTTTTTTTTTTCTTTTTCTGTTAGTCGCCAGCTTCTCTTCATCCTTGCAAGTCTGGTTCGCGTTCCGTAGTTCTAACATGAACTGCCAACGAACAGTTAGCAGCGGACGTCCAGGTCGTCGAGAACCTGATGCCTCGTAAAGTAGGCAAGTGTAGTTAAGGTTGACAGGGGGCAGTCAATAGTATCGTCTCTGCTTGAAAACAGTTGTCACCGGAGTTTGCTGAGTCCGTTATCTTATTTATTTATTATTTACAAAGTCAAACCACAAACCGCACAACCAAGATTCTTCTGAGAAGTTTATTCTCAAAATTCGGTATTTTGCTGATTTGGGCTCTAGCGAGGTGCCACAATTCGCATCTGTAGAAGAGAGTGGGTATTATGCACGCGTTATAAAGGCGGTATTCGGTTTTTACCGAGTAAATATCCGATTCCCAAACAGCCTTCATACTGTTGAATACGGTGCTGATAATCCTAGCCGCACTCCCAGCTCGTTTTGAAAGATGCCATTCTGTAACATATACTCCCAGGTATTTGGAACTCGGTATTCTATTAGTAAGTTTTTATTTGAACAAAATATGGCAGGGAAACATAAAAGGCGACCCGCTGAGAAGTACCTTGTCGAGATTGAAGCTGTTATCAATTGCATATCATATGGCTCGTTCAAAGGAGCCGCTGAGGACCGAAATCCACGGAAGGCAGTTGCGGGGGCTAGTTGCAAATTAGTCCTGGGAATAAAAACTTGAAGAGGAAATAGGAGATTATCTAAATGATACCAACCTTTTTGTTTTTGCGAATTGTTTTTTAGCAAGGCCCCGGAGGTTTGCAGTCGTCAGTAATTTTGAATCATATTTTTCCCACTAACATAATTAGAAAATTCAATTGCTGGAGGCGTGGATCGCGTGCTGTAAATCTGTTTCTTGGTGTTTATCTCTAGCTTAAGTAATAAGTGCAAGCGTTGCTATTACTTTTGCCTTCTGGTTCTACTGACTCACATTTTGTATATTACTTATTTATTATTTATTTATTTCGCCTTTGACAAAGTATGAAATAATATTGAAAAACAATTATAATGAAACAAAACACCTGAACACAGTATAGAAAATATAGATAGACGAAATAAAATCAGCAAAAATTAAGGAAATAATAAAGAAAAAATAAATAAGAAATTGTAACATAGGTATGCAGCAAATTTACAATAAATGAAAGGTTTAAATATAAAAAGTAACCAAGTAACCGAGGCGATGTATTATAGCATAAACAGTAAAACAAGTATAACACTTAGTACATTTTATAAAATAATAAATCAAAGTTTCCATGTCTGTTCGCTAACATGTGGAGCCGTGGAACAAGTGAGTATTTGGCATAGTTTGAACTATGCAAATCAATAGCAAAAGAATTATTTCAGTATAATATATTTTAGTTTTTCCTTTCTCCTTCTTTACTTTCAACCCCGTCCTCCCTCATGCCATCATTGTATAATATAGATTTTTAGATTATTTATGTTTCAAAATTTGTTTAAAATTATAAGGTTCTGTATTAATACCTAGAATATGTCCATATAATTCTTATTTTCTCAATCTGAACGGTTTGGGTAGGTAGAAAGAAATTTCCGTAAGGCAATATGCCCGCCCTTGTTTATATATATAAAATGTATATGTTTATAAAGTGTTAAAAAAATTAAGTCAGTTCAGACCCCAACTAAAATCTCACTTCTTTAGTTTATCATACCCTCAATTTTAAATCAGAAAATATAATTTGTCACTTTAGATTAGTTAGAATGTAAGTTTTAGTATACAATTGTAAAGCGCCCTTGAGGTGATTTTTCACGAAAATGGCGCTGTATAAATCAACCAAATATTATTTTTATTATAAGATTTACATTTTTTAAATCTCATTGAATTAATGATTAAAATATGTGTACAATTTTTTTAGTGAATTTAGACGCGGAAAAGCAACTGATTCTGAATTTAAATAACGCGTTTTAAGTAACGCGGAATCATCTCCCATCCACCATCAAAGATGTTACTACATTATCTCTGTTTAAATCACGTCTGAAGAAACATCTCCTTTCTCTTCCTTAATCTCTCCTCCTTTTCTTTTTCCTCTTTCCTCTTTTTTCCTTTTTCCCATTGAGTAATAGTTTCGATTTAAGGTAATTTATAAACAAATACGTTTATTTCTATTTTTATATATCTTCAGCTTTTTATTTTTTTTTTCTATTGAATATGTTCTGTGACTTGAATTATAAAAATAAAACTTTTATTTTATTGGTTGGTTGGAAGAAATTGACATTTGGCAATAAGCCCGCCAATGTTCAAATAACATTATGTACAAAAAGTTAAATAAATAAATAAACGCGTGTGTAAACAGTGGAGAGCGGAATAGACCATGCGTTGTTCTGCGTTTTCTATGGGCTGCCCGGCGTTGTTAATATTGTCGCGCCCGGGCAGGCACTCCCATACCCACTCTCTCTAATGCTCCCCTACTTCCAGTTTCTGGAGACTTGGCTGCCATAAACAACATGTCCGCAGTAAATTTAATAATATTCCTACATACTTATCTCCATCCTGAACAGCGATTTCACACCTGCCGCGAGAATACTAATTATTGTTTTACTGCCTGTTTACGCTTATCTATCTTGTATGATTTCACGGTCAGTATTTTATACTCGCGGCAATTGACCACTACGAATGTAATGACTAAAATAGATTGTCATTTGCTCAAATTTCGAGTGATGAACTAATGTCGTTATTGTTCGTATCTGCGTCGTGTCCTTACGATGTTCATTCTTCTAGCCACGGACGTATAATTAACAGTCACGTTATACTTACACTAGTTCCGTCTTAGATATAGTAAATATTGCGTTGCTCTTAATAATTTGAAAAAAAAAGAAATACCTATTCACCTACTTTCGTTTGTTTTTTTTATTGAACCACACCAGGCTATGAAACCCAATGAAGAGGAATTCAGGAAGAAGAAAACTTGTCGAAATCCGGCGCTCCCCAAACACTAGATTTGGAGATCGTGCTTTTGCCGCCGCCGGCCCCTCTGCCTGGAACCAATTGCCTTCAAACTTACGAATCATCGACAGTCCCAGTCAGTTCAGATCCCAACTAAAATCCCACTTCTTTAGACTATCATACCCTCAATTCTAAATCTGTAAACATAATATATCACTTTATCTTAGATATAAAATTGTAAAGCGCCCTTGAGGTGATTTTTTTACTAAAATGGCGCTATATAAATCAGCCAAATATTATTATTATTATTATTAATGAGGAAGTTCAGTGTTTTTTTTTGTTTTTTTATTTGCTTAAAGACTATTTAAACTAAGCGTTTTTTTTTTCAATTTTTATATATCGCGCTACGATTTTTTAAAGTTTTGTATTTCTGGAATAACCCCGCTTGTGACGTCGGAGGTTCTTTTCCGCTTATTCTTATTCAGTTCTTCCCATTGGTCCATTCATGGCAAACCAACCGTAAATCTTCCGTAGCTCTTATATCATAGGTTGATTCATATGAATTCGTCTTTTAAAGTAGTCTGTTTTTATTAAAATGTTTTTTATTGTTCTTTTCGTACATTTTCAGAAAACTTTGCCATACAAATTAATGCTCCAATTTTTACCGCGCGCATGAAAACATTTACTTTTTCAAATTTCCCGTGGGGCTGAAGTTTCTCATTACAGTGGTGAATTGCAGCACAGAAAACCAATTTTCGAGAAAAATTACATTTCATTTTTGTGTTCTCACTGGGAATCGAACCTGGAACCTTCCGTGCGTGGGTCAAGTATCTCAGCTATTGCACTACGGAGGTCGCCGAATATACATGCAAATATTTCTGTGGCTTAGGTCTAAAATAGCCAATGTTAGATTTTTTTTTCTTGACAACTTTTTATAGAGCGAATATACTTTTTTTAACCTTTTTATGTACACATACATGTGTCGTAGTGTTTTTTTATTAAAATAATTTTAAACACCTCAAACAGTTTATTATTACGCTACAAAATAGAAATAGCTGTAAAATTACTCTCCGGTAATGTGATTTACGGAATTGGCCCTTAGACCCAAGGCACATAGTTATGTTGGAAAGAGATGGACTTACCTGCGAATTTAAATGCCATCTATTATGAGTTTGTACCGCGTCTATTTTATTGATTATGCGCCTTTATTTGTTTAAAAATAAATGATTGCGTTCTTATAATTTACCCAAATATTTAAAATTTGGGACCATATGCTTTTAGCTGTTAATAACCGTGTTGGAAAATGGGTAACAAATTGTAGTATAGCGGATTCAAACCGCGCACATCTTGAACCGGAGGCCACGACACTACCCACGCGACAGGGGCGAATCGTCAAAATAAGCGATTATGCACAGCTTACCATTATATTTGACTTTCGATAATAATGTTTTATAGTAAATATGTGTATGCGAAAATAAATAAAATAATTGTTATTTATTATAAATCATTACCACCGTTTATATTTTCCCACAAAATAATATTTGTGAAATACGCCCAGCGCCCAGCCCGTTGTTAGTGAACGATGAAACTAGCCGATTACCTCAGCTTAATGCTCCATACAAAAAAGTGCGCTACATTTTACATCTTTAACCCAAGTCTGCTTTTGTAGTACTAAAACAAGCTTGCGGATTACAAATAGTATTTGAAGATTCTCTATTTGGAAACTAGTATTTCGAACATTATTTCCGAAGGACTATTTTTCTTTGATAGAATACCGTTGACATATTATGTATCACATAGGACATGCGGCGTACACAGTGGCCGTTTTTGGCATTATTCATTTCAAAAGGAATCGGCCAGTGCTCGGCGTTGACAGTTAGTGCTGAATGTCATTGTGGTATTTGTTAATAAACTTCTCTTAACATATTACAACAGAGATGAAGAACATTTAAGATAAGGTAATATAGATGTCTAGGCATCTACAGGGCTTATGACCTGTCAATGGCTGGTTTAAGTGGCCACTTTACACACTGTGTAACATTCATCATTCTGCCTATATTTGAACATCTATATTCCCTCAATTATTTCATATGTTGATGTTTGTGAAGTTAAAGAGCTGAAACCTTTATTTATGCGGGTGAGATTCATCTAATTGAATTATTTCACCTACATACTAGGCGACGCCTGAAAATGTTATTTTTTCAATTTCTATACTTCTTCATGGATCAGGTAATTTATCAACAATATTTTGAGTTTGTCCAAATTTTTGTAGACAAGGACTGGATTCAACTCCCTGGGCAGCTGTTTATATCAACATACTACAACAGAGATGAAGAACATTTAAGAATATAGGGAATATATAAGGAATATAGATGTTCAAATACAGGCAGAATGGTGAATGTTACACAGTGTGTAAAGTGGCCACTTAAACCAGCCATTGACAGGTCATAAGCCCTGTAGATTCCTAGACCTTTATATTACCTTCTCTTACATGTTCTTCATCTCTGTTGTAATATGTTAATAAACAGCTTCCCAGGGAGTTGAATCCAGTCCTTGTTTACAAAAATTTGGACAAACTCAAAATATTGTTAGTAAACTTTTGTACAAGTTTTGTATTACAACGGTGTAGAATAAAGCTACGTACATATATCGCGTGGTTAATAATAATTGTTGTTTGAGATGATTTTCTAAATAGGCAATTATAATTATATTACTTACGTATTATTTTTATCTAGGTACAAATTAATGAACATTTTTTGTAGATTACCTGGAAAATAAATCATGGCTCGCCACTGCCACAGGACCGTGACCAGTTGCTTCTAGCACATTAAGCTGCAATGTTTGTGATATATATTTAAAAACTATATATTTACATGAAAACGATTGTACCTTTGTTCGGGGAAAATAATACGCATTAAAAAATAAACTAACTAACTAACTAACTAACCATCACGCCATTTCCCCAGAGGGGTAGGCAGAGAGGATAGAACGCCACACCACTCTGTCCTGGCACACTTCCTTTGCTTCCTTCACATTCATACATCTTCTCATGCACGCACGTCGATTATTCCGACTTTTCACATGACCACTTTCAAGAATTTGTTGTACTTGATCATGCCATGTCTTTCTCGGCCTTCCTCGACTTCTACAACCAGACACATTCGCATCATAAATCTTTTTAGCCGTTCTTTCATCATTCATTCGCTCCACATGACCGAACTATCGCAAAAGACCTTTCTTAATTTTGTCGATAATGCTTAACTCAGCCTTGCATTCTGCTCTAATTTCGACATTAGGGCACCTATCATGCATTGTTTTTCCGCACATTCGCCTGAGGGATCGAATTTCAACAGCATTCAGTCTACTTTCGTCCCTTTTTTTCCAACTCCATGCTTCGCTTCCATACATTAGGGTTGGTACCAGAACTCCATTATGAACTGCTAATTTAGCCTCTTGCGATAGACACTTATTTGCTACGACAGACTTTAAGGCACCATTAACTCTGTTACCGGCACTAACCCTCCTTTCAATATCCTTGTCCATATTTCCATCTCTAGTAAACATACTACCCAGATATACAAATTCTTTGACCTGTTTCAAACTATCTCCATTTACTACAATCTTAATAATTAATAGTTTAAAAAATAATAGGTATATAATTGAAAATAATTTGAAATGAAACTTTAATAACACTTACGTTTTTTTTTTTTTTGTTTTTTTTTTATTTTCTCTTTAAATAGTACAAACATAATAAATGAATGTCCTAATATTAACTTATATTTAATTATTATTAAAACATATACTAAATATTAACATTTTTCAAACGGTATACGTACACTTAAAAAGAAAACTTCTATAAAGCTAACACGAATAAGATTACTTTTTAAAATTTATCTGCTAAACACGTGTTTTTTTTAATTGACATTTAAATGAAATGATATTTTTTTGCTCTCTTATTTCCAATGGTATTTCCTTATAATATAACTGTACAGCTCGGTGCATCAATGAGTTCTGTGTACTTGTTTTCCTACGAAATAGTAGTCTTACTTCATGTTTATTTCTTGTTTTATATACATGTTCACATTGATTACAAAAAACCTTTTGAGTCAACTCTTTTGAGGTATAACCATTAATCATTTTGTGAACAAAAAACATTACATTAAAATATATTAGTTGACGTACTGTCATAATTTTTGCTTGTTTCAGCATCAACTTTATTCTGGTGTATTTATTTTTTTTCAAAATTACTCTCATAGCATTCTGCAGAACAGTAAGTTTATTTTTTTCCCCTTCAGTTGCTAAAAACAAAATACTACTACAATAATTTATATGAGGCACAATTATGGAGTTATAAATCATCCTGCACGAATCTGCAGTTATATATCTTCTGATTCAAGAGAAACCTTCCGTGCTATCTTATTTGTCACATATCTTGTATTCTGGGAAAAAGTCAATCTAGAATCTATTATAATCCCCAAATATTTTATCTCTTTCGCTTTCTTGCTGTGTTCTTTGTAACGGACATAGAAACCGAATCATCTATTTAGTTTTTTTTTTAAAAATGTTTTCCACCTTTTTACATTGTATCCATTTGCATACATAATGTATGTATTTTCCGTTCTTCGCAAGGGTCCTTTTAATGTCAATTTAAATTCGTCACACAATGCCTTTATGCTGACGTTGATTTCATATTGTTAACATCTTGTAAATCAACTTTTATTACCATTTACAACAATTAAGGGCAATATTGAAGTGTTCCGTGCTTACAAAGTTGATATAAAGTTCCGTTTTTATAATATCGAATACGGAAAATCGTACATTGTATTACAATGCACTCCAATTATCCGGGTAAATGAGTGCCAGACGTTATCCGAATATGCAGAAAACCGGATAATGAAATTTACCATTAAATAAAGGCAATGTTTGTACAGAAAACGCAAAATTTACTCTAAGATCACTTTAATATTGCTGTTGAAACAATACAGCGAATTGGAATCACATTAAAAATTTAAACATACCCAGAAAAGTTTAGTGCTTTGACTGAGCTTTTTTAAATTATTTTTATTATAAAATCTCCTTTATTTTTTATTTCCGGATAACGATCTCTATATTTTGAAATCTGAAAAACTAGAGTGCGGATAAACGCAGTTTTACTGTTTGTGTATCGATCTCTTAGAACCAGAATGACGTAATTGAGAAACTTTTAACAATGTTTTAAGTATGTCCAAATGTATGCAGACAGGCTGGATTTCTTCCCAAGGGAGTTATTCAGATCTGACAACAGAGAGGAAAAACATTTTTGAGAAGGGAATATGGAATTCTATGCATTTACAAGGCTTATGACTGGTGTCATTGGCTGGTTTAAGAGGTCACTTTACACACTGTGTAATATTCACAATTCTGCCTCAACTCTTCCACCTGTTGACTTTTGTAAAGTAAAAGAGCTGAGACCTTTATCATGTGGGTGAGATTCATTCGGCTGAACCAATTCACGTACTAGGCAACGCCTAAAAAAATTTCACTTTCTATAATTCTTATTTTACCTGTTAGTTAATTCAACAATGTTTTGAGTATGGATCGGTGAATTATCTCTGTTACAACAAATTTAGAGAAACATTTAGTTTAGACTTGAGAAATTTATTTATTTTATTTTTTAATCCAATATACAATACAAATACATAGTTTACAAAAGAAAATGTGTAAACAATAATTCGATATAATTTCCTTTTTATTTATGGATGTAGCCACTTCACTGGCCCACAGGCACGTTCTGGAGTGTCAGTGTATTATTTTTTTATACATAATAGTACATACTTTCACATCGATTGTTGTATAAAAAGTCGAAAGAAATATGAAAAAAGATTCTGAAACATACCTACATTCATAAAATGAGACAGGATTTTCAAGAAATTAAAATTATATTCTGATATATGAAACATATTCCTCAGCTTCCTGTCTAGTCTTTTTAGCAATCCATTTATGGACTAGAGTTTTTATTACATATTTCGATAGAAATCTTTTCAATCGTGTTTTCTCTGGAAAATAAATAAGGAAGCTAGTAAGCTTACTATTCAAACAGAAACGAAACTATCACGCGATTTCCCCGTTAGGGTAGGCAGAGAAGATAGCACGCCATATCACTTTATCTTCGCATACAGACCTCGCTTTCTCTACCTTCATTCATCTTTTAATGCATGCGCGCCGATTATTTCGACTTTTGACTTGTCAATCTTCAAGTATTTGCTGGATTCGGTCATGCAATGTCTTTTTCGGTTTCTGCGTCCATCAACATTCGCATCGTAAATCTTTTACCCGTTCTTACGCCGACCAGTCGCTATACATGCCCAAACTAACGCGCGGAACTCCTTTCTTGATTTTTTCGATAATGCTTATCTCAGCCTCGCATAACGCACGGATATCGACATGTGTGCATCTATCGTACGTAGTTTTACCACACATTGGCGTGAGAGATCACCTTCCGACAGCATTCAACCTACTTTCACCCTTGATTTTCCAATCCCATACATAAGGGTCGAACGGTTAATTTCGCCTCCTGCCTTAAACGTTTATTTGCCAAGGTAGACTTTAATGCACCGTTCTCTCTATTCCCGGCAACTTTTATTTCGTTAAAATTAAAAAATTCACGAATTGGAAAAGAAGTGAGGTTCGAACATTATATATGAAGAATGTTAAAAATTGCACTGCGTGTAGGGGATGTGATTATTTGAACTAGCAAACGACGCCATGTAAATTTCTAGATGATTTCGTAAACTAAACAAAAAAAATGTACCTACTATCAGGAGTTTTATACAGCTCAATTCGGGACTGAACATAGTAACATAAAAGGAAAAACAATACAATACATAACACTGAAATATTATTACAAACGAAATATTACAATACCATTGATTATAAATAACAAACATAATTTCGACATTTACATACGTATAGAAAAATAATGGATAGCAAACTAAACGCTTATAATAAAATATCGCCTTCCACATGCCGTGCCGCCTCAAATAGTATTGTTCAAGACTCTCAATAAAATATTTATGTCGCCGCCAAATGGTTAAATCATTAAATGATGTCATTCAATTGAATGGCTAGGCCGTTCGTTGGTTGAATTAAGATAACTCAACGTTCAACTTATAAGGTGGTTGAAAACAAGCCCTTTGGAAACGGTTGAACCAAAAGCCACCGGGTTAGGTAAGGATGGGTTAGGTTAGGGTAGGTTGAATGAGGTTTAATAATAAGAAGGTTTTTTAAAATTAACTTATTAAGTTAAGATAAGATTAAGAAATTATTTTTTAAAAATATTTTTAACTCAACCTATTCTAACCTAACCTAACCTAACTTCATCTAACAAAATAAATTAAAAAATAAAACAATTATCACATATTATTGTTGTACTGAAATTAAAGAGGCTAAGAGACGGCCAGCCCTTTCGTTAAACGTTGCTGTCGACAGCGTAAGACTGATCATCTTACCTTCATGTTAAAAAAAAAATCAAGATACGCTATGATTGGTTTACCAATGCAGTGCCCCATGCGCCATAAGGTGCGGAAAGGGAATGATTTCTAAATTTTGGCTAAGCGTTCGTTAGGCATTCGATTTTATTCATTTATTTAATGAACAGCCTAGTCGCCCAGTTGAGTGGCTGACTTAACTTTTTGGCGGCGACATATATATATTATTTTGACGGTCCATAGCACTCATGTAGCCCGTTGTATTCACTGTAAGCAAGGTACAGTGGAGACCTCAAACCATACTCTGTAGTGCGAGATTCAGGTACGCGCAGATTACGAATGTAGACTTCGCTATTCTCATCTTCGTCTTTGAGGAGATATTTTTCTTTGTGTTAAGGTTTAATTCGGTCACGTTCCGAGTAGCCTAGAATCTACAATCGTGCAGAAGATGCGCGTTCTCATAATGCCGAGGTATTTACCGTCTCTCGTTTACTATGGAATTGACCGTTTCTTGATCTAGTTCGACCGCACTCTTGAGTACGCTTCTACACCACGTTTATCAAACACTTTTATTTCTAAACGGGACAACCTGAGAGCTTTGCTAATGCACCGACATTTTCCTTTCTTTCTTACTTTACTCTTTGTTCGGGCAAATAACGTTATGTCAGCTATCCAATCGTCTTGTAAATCGATACGAGAAATGACCAGGGCCTCGATTATGATGGGAAAATAAAATATATCTTTAAGTTTATCTACAAAGTAAAATTAAGTTTTCTGCATGAAAAATATAATATGTTTACAATTTTTTATTCTAAACATGTTCAATTACCGGTTACCGACGAAGATACTTAGAATTTTCATCCCAGTTAGGGAACATTATTCTGTATAAAAAAAGAATACAAAAATGTAAAAATATATATAAATAAAATTAATTTATGTTACATTTAATTGAGACATAAATTTCAACTCCATGGAACCGAAGTCCTGTGTGGAGTTGGGACGAATATATGTATGTATAATAATTTACAACCAATATCTCTATAAATGTATATTTTACGGAAAAAAAACATCGTTAAAAAATATATGACATATCAACATGTAAAAAAAACACAACAAAAAAATCAAAAAAGAACATTTAAAGTAGGTACTCGTACATGACAAAATAAATTTGAAATAAAATTCCTCAAGTATTTGAAAAACCATCAAAAAGTTTCTCACTCAAATATCTCCCCCTAAAATCCAGTCCTGAAACTCTTCTTTGAAAATGCATTTTGTCCTTGAGAGCTTAACAAGCTTTTCTAAAATATTAAACACTCGGTGCGATAAAGTTGAGGTGTCTCTGAGCAAAATTCGTCCGGGTTTTGGGTTTAACATAATTCATTCCCTGGGAAAATCTCGTTCAAACGTTTTGCCGAGATCTCTCCTTATTGTTCGACCAGAAGGGTAGTTAACAGAACTATATAGCGTCTATAAAGCAAAATCTATTTTTTTCCAGAAATGTGTATAATGTGAAAATTTACAGTGTCTTCGTCGATTACCTGTAGTTGAACATTTTGAGAAAAAAAATTGCATAAATATTTTATTTTTACACAGAAAACTTAATTTTACTTTATAGATAAAATAAATATTACTGCCAACTTCCCATTGTAATACGGGCTCAGTTCTCTTACAAATAATTATGTAAATGATCAACATATTACGACAGAGATGGAAAACCATTTTTAGAAAGGGGAATCTAGATGCATTCGCTTTTTTTTACCAACACATTAACATAGGTCATTAAACATTCGAACGCACTTGTATGTTTTTCGTCGACATAACTAACTGTTTAAATATTATCCCGTAAAAGTCTGGTGAAAACTGACAGAAATTCTCCAGCTTCATTTAATTTAATTAGTTGTGGTAATTGCGTCTCGTTTCTTGCGCCAGAGGGCGACTCTCCCCTTCCTGACCAAAGCAAAGACACGTGTAATTAATTATATCTGGTCTTAATTACCTCGCACACTGGGGTGTAGCGGGTTGATTGATGGCCACGTAAGTGTTAGCATCTGCGATCTGCAGATTGGCCCAGGGCGGTCATAGAGAATTACCCCGGGGGTAATGTGTACCTAATGTTAAATGGTCAATGTTAACGATCCTCTTCATCAAAATCAATCCTCAAATATAACAAGAGGGTAACAGTAAAAAAACAAAAAAAAACGTATTTCCGTTACTAATGCTTAGGTGGCAAAAATATCAACAGATATTTTTGTTGTTGACCTTTCATTGAAATGCCACCATCATTTTTGTAATTATTTTTAATAACTTCAAAACCATTCTTCTCATCCGTAGTTTTGTTATTATTAATACATAAGTGTTAATGTTGCATTATAATCAAATGTTAACAATAGAAAATAAAATAAGTGACCTCTTAGCCCTTTTCAAATGAAAAAAATGTGTAAATTTATTTGGCTATTTTTTTTAAATATACTATTAATCACGTCCTATACATTACATAACTGCAATTCGTCAGTAGGTGCTTATAAAAAAGATATTTTATTTATTTATTTATATTCGGGGTGTTCTTCAAACCCGTCTCATCCGATACCACGATGATCAGTATGGGCAAGATGACATATAAGCAAAATTAAAAACATATTTAGAACAAAGAAAATTAAAAAAAAAAATATTAAAAAAAACAAATGGTTGCTTACTTCTGCACTGGAGAAGCGAGGGAGGCGCGGCCGTGCGATTGACAATGTACCAGACTCCCCCCTCCCCCTCCTCGTTTATCCCCTGCAGACGTATGCAACCATTTGTTTTTTTTAATATTTTATTTTTTAAGATTTTAGTCGTTTAAAAATTTATGTTAATGTGCCAATATGTCTTCTTGCTCATACTGATCATCGTGGTTTCGGATGTGACAGGGTTTAAAGAACACTTGTATACGCCCAATGGTCATTTTTAAGGACATATTTATAGATAGGATTTTTTTATAAAGGAAAGTAGAAAGACACAATGGTATGTTATAGGTGCACAAATGTCGAGATCCGTGAAGTGTGTAAGGCTGAGACATGCATTATCGACAGAATCAAGAAAGGGGTGCTGCGTTGGTTTAGACATGTAGAGCGAATGGACAGCGAAATAACGGCTAAAAGGATCTACGATACGAATGTTGATGGATGAAGAAAACGAGGAAGACCAAAAAAGACATGGCACGATCAAGTCTATCAAATACTTGAAGATGTCCATGTCAAAAGTAGGAATAATCGGCGTGCGTGCATGAGAATATGTATGAATGTAGAGGAAGCGAGGTCTGTATGCCAAGATAGAGTGATATGGCGTGCTATCCTCTCTGTCTAGCCCTACGGGGAAACGGCGTGATGGTTAGTTTGTTAGTTTGTTGTTTGAAATTATGTACAAGATAGAAAATTAAAAGCTAAATGGTCCAATTTTTTTTTTTTCAAATCAAAAACTCACTGTAGAAAATCAAGTTGCGAAAGCCAGATCTTCAGCATACGTCTCTCTTGAGCCTAATATATTTATGTGTTTTTAAAATTTTATTTGGTCTTAACTGTCAAGTTTTTAAAATTTTCTTGTCCTTCATAGACCGACTAAACATATTTTTTGTTTCTCATACCCGTATGCAGAGACAAACCTTAAGGTGAGGAAAGGACATTCTATTGTCTTCACCTTCGGGTTATTCTCTGCATTTGAAATTAGAATGTACTTTCCTTACCTTAAGTTTTGTCTCTGCATACGGGTATCAGTCATCATCATTTATAATATTGTAAGTCAACACATTGATGATTTAAATATGTTCTCTACTTCGCCGCTGCCAATCAATTTCTCTATTTTAAAAGAGAATCAATTTTAGATTGAATGATTAAAGGGATTCATGCGATATATCTTGTTATTTAGTTTTTATTTTATTTTAGTATTGTTTTTTATTTATTTTATTAATTTCAAATTGCATTTGTTAACGTTTTAAAAGATATCTTCAAAAAATATTCACACAATAATCTTATATAAAAGTCCTGCTGAATTGTAAGCGTACAATTCGTCAGCCGGTTCTTATTTATTTGTTATGGAAATAAAAGACGAGTGATACATTAATCCACAAATTCGGAATATCCAGTGACCATCGCTTTTGCGACATCTCCGAGACTGGTATCTTTATTAAGGAGTTCAATGTATTTATAAAAAACAGAGGTAAGAATAGAGAATTCAAAATTATATGAAAGTAAATCAAATCAAATTATTTATATCTTTAGGATCATTAACATTTTTTTCGGGTTAACTAATGAGTTGATATAATGCTATTTTAATGAGTTTTAGTATTGTTTATATATTATTTTTAGTGTCCCATCCTTCGTGAATGTGATTTTTGTCAATTATGAGTTCTGAAAAACAAAGGGTAAAAAGTCATTAGTAAATATATTACAATGGGTATAGTAATGGAGAATGCACGTGTATTATCTGTTCATTAAGTAATTCTACGTCGGGTTTAGTTTTTAATCTATTAATTTCGAGAATTCCTAGTGTGTCAAGTTTATGTGGCCTTTAGGTGTAATATGATTTTTTTTACTTTGTTGTTTAAATCAAAGAATGTTTATTTTTTTTAATATGTTAAATTCTATCGCCGATATGTGGTCGTAACTGTCTGAACATTTTGTTAATTATCTCTGTTTATTAAGTCTTCTTTGTTTATTCTCAAATGTAACTATTTAACTGCAACTAGAGAACTTTTTAAACAAACTAAGCAATTAAATATAACTGAACTCTTTTAACTAGAATCATTAAAATTTATCCATAAATTAGCCACTCATGTAATTGTAGACGAAGAACTAAAACTTGTAAAAAATTGTAATCAACATGGACATAATACGAGAATATCAGACAAATACCATATACAACTTTCTAAAACAAGACAAGGACAATCAAGACTAATGAACCAGGGACTGAAATTATACAATAAACTACCAGACTAAACTAAACAAAATACTCGGACAAACTTTTCAAAAGATGTAAAAAATATTATTTTGAACAACAGAGTATGAATGAAAAATGTAAATATTATTTTACGTAAAATGAATGTAATAATCCGTTAGGGTTTATAAATAAATTTTCAAATAAAAAAAAAATAATAAAAAAAAAACAAAAACAAAAAAAAAAGTATATTGGTAAGTGTCCTCGGTACGGGAGGTCAGTGAGGTCACATTATTTTTATTATTAATCATAGTTTATAATGGAAAAAAATATGAATAAATAAAAAAGAATAAATAAATAAATATAAATCTGTTTACGCATTTATTATTGCAGGTTTATTAAAGTATTATAAATAAATGAAATGTTCAGTAAATAATGCCCGTTTGATGTTATTTCAATAAAAACGTCTTTTTATGGTGTAAATAACTAAATAACGGTATATAACACGAAGGTTCGCCGTAGATTAAATCCATTTTTATTTTTTGAACATTTCAACTGGTCGCATTTATTGGCTCTGCTGTTAGTTTCTCTTTAAAATTAACATTTGATATTGACATTCGAATTTCGTCAGCGATAATTTAAAACTTAACCCGAACTTAAACGGAACTTCCAAAATAAAACCAATGTTTAATAGCGGTCTTGTAAATACGTTTCCGCTTGTGATGCAAATGTCGCGGCCCGCCGCTTTATTTTTCTTTTTTCACCTGTTAAAAATAAATTTCCAGTTGTGGCATCAGCAGCCACAGATAACGGAACGATGCATCCAATTCGCAACTAAAATAATAATGCGTTCGTTCGTATTCAATTCCGAAAAGGGATATTGATATTTTGCATTAAAAAAAAAGTATTTTTTCCATTCCGGAAAGTAGGTCGCGGTATATTACATTTTTGGTCGGTAACGGTAGTATTCTGAGCATTAATTTTGCATTTAAATATTTTATTACCGCTGTTTAGTATGCATATTTAAATTCGCTTAGTTTTAAAATTTGGTATGCTTTTAACTATGTCCCGTTTTTTTAAAAATTAAAATTCGTTTAGCTCATATTATAAGATAACGCTGTATAATTCCGCCGTTACATAGTTTCAAATCCTCGATATTTGAATTATTTTCCTAATTGAGAAACCTATCTTCAAAATGTAAAAATGTAACTATAACGTTTTCGCTATGTTATATACCAAAACACATTAGTTCAGCCGAGTTATATTTAATTAGGTTTTGATCTGTACGGAGAAGAAAACGAACCTTTATGGGAAATGAAAAAATGGTATGTAGAGTACAAGAGTAAGTAAGTACTCAAAATTTAAATCTGAATTTTAGGTAATCGTTGTTTGCATTATAATATTTTTTTCCTAAAAATGCATTGAAGAAAACGCCCTCGACTACTTTTACAAAATACCTCCGCACCTTACATACTTAAATTTCACAGCCTATATATATCTAAAACCATACCAGTCTGACAATGTCGCGAAAGTGAAGAAACTGGTTGTTGGTCTATTAAACTATTGGCGGCCCCCGTGGTGTAGTGGTTGGACGCTTGACTCACACACGGGAGGTCCGGGTGGTCCCAGATGAGAATACAGAAATTTTAAGAATTTTGATTTTTCTCAAGCTTGGATGTTCAGTGCTGTAATTTAACACCTCTATATACTCTAATCTCTAAGGGCCGGTTGTATCAAAGTTGGTATAAATTTAGTTTAAAGTTAAATATTTAAACTTAGTTAAGGCTCAAAATCTGGTAACTGAAAAATTCCGTTGCATCAACAATATTTTAGTTAAGTTGAAGTTAAGAATGTTGCCACTGTAAAAGTTCATGTTTCACCCTAAAAATTGTTGGGATTTTTGCGCAAGCATGTACTTTTTTATTTACATGTAGCAATACGCATGCCCCGCGACGCGTCTTTGGGCACAAACGTTTAAATTTCGTTCCAATTTTCAGTGTGTGCGAAAGGGCAAAGCAACACTGCGCATTCGGAGAAGAAAAAAACAAAAGGGACATCGTCCTTTTTGTTCTAGATAAAAAAATAAATGAGCAAAAGCTAAAACAAAATGAAGAACTTTTTACTCTAGAAATAGAGCAAAAAAATGACATTTTTCGGGCAACTATGGCAGCCTTAAATGCCCAGAAAGAGTTAGCTGAGCTCAATCTAGCTCTATTTAAAAATAAATAAACAGCATTTCAATACAGTGATGATTTAGATTTATTTTACACCACGCTGCTGATGATCAAGTCCTGTGTTTTGAAAAATAATTAACTATTAAAAATTCAAATAATTATTAGTTCTTCACTTTTTTGACATTCGAAATCTTGCGATAAAGTCGGACTCTTCCCACAAAAAATGGTCCGTTCAGTTTTTTTCTTCGGTTTAGAATATACTCGATAATAAATACGTCATCGGAAGACGAAAAATTAGATAAAATTGACATTTTGTGCAACTTTTCACAGATCGATCAATAGATTTCCGCACTCACGACGCTTTTTTGACAGATGGCAGATCGCATTCAACTTTAAACTTAACTTTAAACGGTCCCCTGGCACTTTTTTTGTTAATATTTAGTCAACTTTTTTTGATGCAACGCATTTTGACATAAACGTAACTTTTATTTGACTTTAGCCCTGACTTTAACATAACTTTTGTCGATGCAACCGGCCCTAAGTTCAACACTGTAATTGAGCCCCCTGACCTGTTGAGGTGCAAATAATAATAATAAAAATCAAGTAACCCTTTAAAGGACACATATTTTGTGTTAATTTACGTCTTGTAAACACAGTGAAATAGATTTTTTTGTTAGATAATCTATATATTTTTTGTTGAAAAAGATAAGTAAAAGACTGATCTATCATTGTATGTTATTACTTTGTTGCTTGGCTACAGTAGTTTGGAGAAAAGAAGAAATGCATACTTGCTTATGTATTTTTTCCGATTGATCCGAGGTATTACGATCAACATAGGTGTAACAGAGAGTATTTTTCTTTATGTTCCTAATGACTACCTTAGACATAGACAGCTTAAGCTGTTTTATCTTTCTGCTTGCAGAACCAACCTGCCGATGGTAATGCCAGTAGGAAGAACAATGTCTTTACTCAACCGTATCTCTTCGGATATTGACATATTTTATATTAGTGAAAAAAAGTTCAGAGAGGATAGAATTCTTTCTCTATAATTGCTGAGTATTTTTATTATACCATTTTTGTATATTTAAATTTTAGAATTAATTTTTTCGTTTTATGTGTGCATTGAAATATTTTGTAATGTACATAAACGTTTATAAAAATAAATAAATTGAAATTGAAAATTACAATACTCTTGTGACGTAAGACTTCTTATTAATACGAAATATTAGAAAATAGTAATCTTAACCCTGATGGTATATTTATGTTCTAGGTGTCCTATGAAGGGTCAACTTGTCATTTATATAAATTATAATGAACTTCCACAAAGAAATTTCAGTAATTTGAATGCTGTAAATAAATGAATGTCCCAAGAGGCAAAATTAGCACTTTACAATGGAATCCTGATGCCGACCCTAATGTATGGGAGCGAAGCAAAGAATTGGAAAACAGGGACGAAAGTAGGTTGAATGCTGTCGAAATGCGATTTGTCGAGATCCGTACATTATGTAAGGCTGAAATAAGCACTGTCGAGAAAATCAAGAAAGGAGCTCCGCGTTGGTTTGGTCATGTAGAGCGAATGGACAGCGAAAAGACGACTAAAAAGATTTACGATGTGAATGTTGATGGATGCAAAAATAGAGGACGACCGAGAAAGATATGGCATGACCAACAACGAATATTTGAAGATGTACATGTCAAAAGTCGGAATAATCGGCGCGCGTCCATGTGAGGATTTATAAATGTAGAGGAAGTGAGATCTGTAGCAAATATAGAGTGATATGGCGTTCTATCCTCTCTGCCTACCCTTACGGAGAAACGGCGTGATGGTTTGTTTGTTTGTGAATGTTGTAAATAATAAATTAATATTTCTATTAGCTAAACTAAAACTGTGAGTAAAATAGACACTCATTAAAATCACGGTAAAAATTTACGGTAAAAACGTGACAAATATTAGGGGTTTTTTGAGCAAAGGGTATGGTTAAACTAAACAAAGCGTAACTCGAACAAAACGTTCATTGTGCATGGTCTGTTCATGCGTTTACATATTATGTAGACACAGTAGGTGTATAAGGCACGGTAGTTACCAGGAAGCACAAATGGCTCGGCAAATACCATCCAGCCATCCGTTCGGTCGCATTAATCAAACGATCTGTTTTAATATTGCCAATTTCACGCTCGAGTATTTTAGCTGATGGCCCATTGTGCGGACGCCACGCGCGGACATTACTGGATGCGCCTGTTTGTTCTCGGACTCGCACTGTAGTCTGCGCTCTAGATGCGGCCGGCATATATCCCATACATTAGCCGTGTCACGAAATTAATTCGATTACCGTATTATTCGGTTATTTAATAACTTTTCCTCATGATATGTGATTTTCAACACTTGGTATTCTGTACACCGTAATTAACCAAATAGTAGTGCAAAAAAAAACATATCTTTTATATAGATTATCCATCGTCACAAATAATTGTTTTGATCATAATTTATTTATTTTTATTTTTTAATAACATTGTACATACATTTATTAGGGATGGAGACCCAGTTTAAGGTGACACAATCAGGAACGACCCTTGCCTGTGAACTTGTCTCGACTCGCTAGAAAATCCGCGTTGAGTCGGGGCGCTTATAATGTATTTATAAACACACATACACATGCATGCACACATAAACATATCATACAACATATCATCAGTATACTACAAATTATATTTTTATTCATCATCATTACCTTTCTTCACCTAATGGTGCATAGGGCACTGCATTGGTACACCAATCGCATACTTGATCATTTTTGTTACAGGAATGTAAGATGATCAGTCTTACGCTTCAGGTACCAGTCCAGGGACTATAAAATATTCTGGTGTGTAAACACCATTTTAAATTAATATTTCGTATCAACCATTTTGGGAATCGAACCCGAGACCTCTCACGTGGTAGGCAAACGCGCTGACCATTACACCACGAGGCCGACTATTATTACATTTATACAAATATTAGGAAGTAATTCGTTTTATTAGTTCTAACAAGTGTATTACTTAAATTTAAACGTTAATTTCCAGTCCATTACAATAAAATATTTAAAACCAGTTGCAATACTACAAATAACATAGATGGGTATACCTTTAATAATAAAAATATTATTTTATGCAACCCTTATTTGAAAAAAAGAAATCATCATCACCCCCTTTTCCGTACCCGGTGGTGTACAGAGCATTGCATCGGCAAACCAAATGCAGTCTTGTCCGATCATCGTGAAGGTGAGTGATTAGTCTTACGCTTCAGGAACTAGGAAGCATTACTGTGTGGAACCACCTTTAAAATCAATATTTCACTTTTACTCTGTCAGGAATCGAACCTACCGCCTCAAGAATGGTAGGCGAACGCGTCAACCACTGCACAACAAGACGGACTTATCTCCATTCGATTTTCTTATTCAGGATTTGTACCTGAGAGCAGACATCGATTCAACAACACTCGCCCAGGGTTAAGGACTGCCAAAAGATGATTGAAATGCGCTGCATTTGGTTTACCAAATGGTTTCCGGGTGCGGAAATTGAATGATGATTAAACAATTAGGTACTTACCTATTATTTTACTGTTATTCAAAAATCATGTAGTAGTACATGAGTATTATTTTCTTTGGAGCTCAATATTAAGGTAATTCTTTAATTTCAAGCAATGAATTGCGACATGACACGATTAAGTAGTTGCGTGTTATGATTTCAAAACACAACACCACTAAACATAATTATCACCTAGATCTTTCGGAATGTTTTATATAGAAAAGCCATTCGCTGGGGATACATAATTGAACGTAGTTATGCAGAAAGCAGCTAGTCCACCATTTTGGAAAAATTAGATATTGATGTTATCGGGTGCAGTAAGGTCAATTCTATGTTCTGCTAAAAACAGCCAGACCGCTTTCATACAAAAAACCATATTAATCATCTTCTCTTCGGAAAAAGGTGTCGATCACAAAAACGGCATTTCTCAACTTGCAGAAAACACCTACATCACTAGAAAAATCTTATAGTACTTTAAAAATCATAAAAACTGCTCAAACTAAATTATAAATTATGAGTCGGGTTGTGGTGCTGTGGCTAGTGTCTCGGACTCACAGATCAATGGTCCGTGGTTCGAATCCCACTCTACCCCAACTTGATTCCCATTTTCTAATAGTGTGTTATTTACAACTCGTTGAAAATGGCCCTAAAAACGAAATATTTGGGTAAATCATAAGAACGCAAATATTTATTTTTACTAAAAAAAAAAAAAATAAGATTCTTAATTGTAATATATAAAAAAAAACTTATGCATTCATTGTTTATCGTTTGTTAAAGTCAAAAACATTCCAATTGTTGTGTAGATTTTATAATTCACTCTTTTTCACAAAATGGCTATTATCTCAGTTTCACTTTACTATGACTGGCTGCTTTATGTATAACTACGTTCAATTGAACGTATTTATGCAGAAAACAGCCAGTCCACGATTTTGAAATAATTAGATATTAATGTTATCAGGTGCAATAAGGTCAATTCTATGTTCTGCTAAAAACAGCCAGACCGCTTTCATACAAACTACTGCATTAATCAGACTTTGAAAATGGTGTCGATTACAAAAACAGCATTTTTCAATTTGCCAAAAACCCCCACAGCATTACAAAAATCTTACCGTTCTTTAAAAATCATTGAAACTGGTTAAATACATGTTTGTCATATAAAAAAAAAAAACTAATGTTTTCATTGTTTATCATATGTTAAAGTCAAAAACATTCCAACTGTTGTGTAGACTTGATTATTAAGTCTTTTCACATTTCTATGGCTGGCTGCTTTCTGCATAACTACGTTCAATGAGGAATTCCAGCCCGACCCGGAATGAAATTTTAAAAATGTTTTCGTGTACACGTGAATATTTAAAAAATTTGGAGTAGGATGAAATATCTTTTAAACGCACGCAAAAATAAATTTAAAATGTTATAAATAGTATTCATTTTAAAATCGTAAATAATGACGTTACTCCTTATATCTACGTGTAGTATTTCCGGTTTCCGCTTTAAAGCCCCCGCACCTTGTAAGGAACGTTTTGACCATATAAAAATGGTATAATTTGTATAATTTGACATTTCAACCAGAGATTATGTCAACTTTCTAGGTTTTTCTAAATCGAAACGTTCGTAAAAACAACCATAACATAGAAATGAGCAAATTACGATCAACTAAATGAAGTAATCAAAGCAATATTCCATAGATTCTTGTCAGTTTTGTTATTGGGTGGAGAAATACAACTTACCGCGGTCAGTGAAAGTAAAGCTCGGGTTTCCTAGGACAGCGGTGCCCGTATTTTAACGGCCGTAGTGAACATAAATGCGATTGACAGCCGTCGTAACGGTGACTAGAGAGTGGTTTCCTATAAAAATGGTGTTGATAACACCGTTAAAAAATAAAACCACTCTCTAGTCACCACTACGACCGACGGCTGTCCACCGCATCACCGTTCACTACGGCCGTTAAGATACGGGCACCGCTGTCCTAGGAAACCCTAGCTTAAGAACGCCAACCGTTTCATGACGTCACTACAGAAAAGTGACACACTGATTACAGTCATTTGGCGCGGTATTTGATAAATGTAACTTTAAAAAATCATATCTTTGTAAATAACGCACAAAAAAAAAAATAAACATAAATTTTTGCTTAGTTAAATAGTACGCTAATAGAAAACAAATAATTAGAAAACAGTGGAATTCCTCATTGTAGTTCAGTTAAGCGGTTATCTATTCGAACATTTCCTCGATCGGTTATGCACATCCCTACCAGACCGTGATAATTATTACCTTTGTGTTGACAACGGCGAGAGGCGAGACGTTCACCTGGGACCAAGAACCGTATTCACGGCGGGACCCACAAATATCAGGCGATCCGGCATACGCTCGCCATAGGACAATAGAAATTTGTAATTGTGTACATTTTACATTATATCTACTGAATAGTTTCTAAAGGAACCAAAATAGCGATTTCGGTTAGAATGTATGCACGTCTTTACGATGGCATGGCATTACGAACACTTGGCACGATTATCTAACTAAAATCGTATTTGAGGTATTTTCTTAAAATGTACCTATGACCGCTCAGCTTTGGCATTAACAATGCGAAATTTTACACATTGCTCTTACACTGTGTAATATTGTATGCAAAATTTTAACGATACACAATGGAATTTATCGATTTATATATATATACTCGTACATTATTATTACTTAACACACTATGTGGGAAAGATAGGTCTAATCGCGCATCCTACTAGAGCTTATCGGCGGGAAGGGTAGAAATACCCAACACTCTTTCCTCTATCGTTCTTGCTCTAACTATAATGTTTTTTTTTCATCTATTGATATATTTCACATACCCCATAATTTATTTAAAAAATAAATTTAGACTTATTATTTCTGGCTGCGATACGATCCCACTTACTATTTAATGATGCTCACTCCTGAAAACTTACTCCCAAACTAATACACATAAACACACATCTACACTTACCAGGGGCGAATGCTCCTTTTAATCGATTACATGCAGCTTACCATATTTTTTTGACATCGAAAGTAATGTTTTATGTTACAGTATTATTATGAAAAAACACCTTACCAAAAAAAGATATTACTTTTCTTGGGTAAGTAAATTTATATCATATTCCTTTATTCCATACAGCGACCAGTTGCGCCACTATTGGCCTTAATTATTACTTCTGGATTACACGATATTACTCGGCTGACTTAAATACACTAATTCAAATTTGTCTTTAAACCTAAAATTTTACAATCTTGTTCGAAAAATTACACTTGTGAATACAGTAAAATCTTACAGCTTTCATTAATGCAATTTAGTCTTTAAATACTTTGTCATTAGGGCTAGTATTCTTTAAAATACATCAATTTGACTTACGAAGGGAGGTGACAATATACGCACTCGTTATGTGTGAGAAAGAGATAACGAATATATTTTGTATGTCTTAACACGGAAGTTACAATAATAAGTAAGTAATTAATCATACCTATGTTTCAGTGGTTTGAAAGTAAATTTGCTTTAAAATAAATTAATATTTTGATATTTTAATCGAAACGAATTGATATTTTAATCCATAATATAGTATAAATCCTTTCGTGGGTTTTAAAAAACAAAGATTCGCTAATTGTTTTTGAATTGTAATTCGTTTTTGTGCATATGATGACAGTTGAATATTGTAGGTTATTCTTCAGTATCCATTTAAACTTTAAAAATTCAGTTAGAGTTATGATAAAAACTTTACTAGTGTATAGTGTTAAGAATAAATATATATGAAGAATTATAAAATGTATAACTTATGTCGTTTTGTGAATAATAATGTGATATAAAAGTCGATGAAACAATGATTCTTAAAACGTAATTTATGTTTTGTTTGGTGAACTATCTTACTCGGTAAGGAATACTTTTAAATTATTTAGTTTTTATCTCATTTATTAAGAAATAGTGTTTTATTTTAAGACAAGTTATAATAGTCAGACTTAACCAAAGATGCACCGGTACGCTAATAAATTATCCAGTTTTATTAATGACTTTTTCGGCGCTCGACCTAAAACACGTGATAGCTACGTGGATGGGTCGTTGCATCCTAATGACGAAGGCTCGAATCCTTAGGGGGTTCCATTTTTTTGAAATTATGTTTTTTTAAATAGTATTCTTTAAATCAAATGTTTGTGCTACATTAGAAAATATTTTTCAACTTATAATATTAGAAATCAAACACTGATTTGAGTCTACTGAACACTGTAGACTCAAATCAGTGTTTGTTTTCTAATATTTTAAGTTTAAATATGGAGTTCTACAAAATAAACACCAAATCAATCAATTAATCAAGAAAATATTTTTACTGAAACTATTTTCTTTTATTGTTTATCATTTATCAAATATATAATGATTATTTATCAAATATAAAATAGACTTGTTTTTTATATGCCATACTAGCGCTATGGACATTACATCTGAATTTTCGTAGCTTACCAATTTAAAAACTCACCGCTCGCTACTGACACTTACTCTCATACAAATACACATAAACACATCCTTTTGTTGTAACACAATTTAATAATATGTATGATTTTTATTTAGAAACTTTGCTGGTCTGTCTTTAAACTGTATTTTTTTAAAAATGTTATTAAATCATTGTCGACTGTTTGTTTCTTTAAAATACATAAATACCCACTACGCTGGCCCCCCTTTAAAGGCGGAAAATGTAGATCTATAGGTATAGTGTATTATGTCGATGCTTCAAGATGCTTCAAATTACATACACTCATCTATAAAATGTAAGATAAAATGTCTTTTCATTTATGTAGGCATATGCCTTTTTTCAAGTGTACTAATGTAAGTACTCTTGAAAATCTCTTAGAGCTTGTGCGTAAGATGATTTGTTCAGCCAATGAGATCCGTGAACTGTGTAAGGCCGAGACATGCATTATCGACAGAATCAAGAAAGGGGTGCTGCGTTAGTTTGGACATGTAGAGCAAATGGACAGCGAAAGAACGGCTCAACGGATCTACTATGCGAATGTTGATGTGTGCAGAAAACGAGGAAGACCGAGAAAGACATGGCACGATCAAGTCCATCAACAACTTGAAGATAGATATGTCAAGAGTGATCATAATTTATTTTTCAATAACATAGAGATATTTAACTGCAGTAAACTCACTTTTAAAACCAAAATTAAAAAACTATTATTTGAAAAAAATTATGTTTCGTTATAAAAAAAAATAATATTTTTACATTATAAATTTAAATTGTTTCTATTCACTCATATCAAATACACACTTACCCTGTCCCTAAACCTACCCTCACACCCATATACAATCACACACATATTCACATACCTACCTAAACCACACTCCACTTTTTTTACACACACATCCTCACACAAAAAAAAACTCGCACACATGCACTTCTATGAATTATATCTGAACTGGATTTTTATAATTGTATTTATGTGGAAAACTGATTTAGCTTTATTTTATGTTTTTTTTACAATGTTGTGTATATTTTTTTTGTATTGCTGTTGTTTTTCTTAATAAACAAAATAAAAAATAAAAAAATATAATAATAAATTTATAAATAAGATAGTGTATAATTTATTATTCAAAAGTCGTCGATTTGTGCTTTTATTGGTTTTCTTTGGTAAATTAATTATTTTTGCCATAAATTAAACTTAAAAAAAGTTTCTCTTAGTTAGACAGTATGTATTCCTGAAATCTATTTCATACAATTTTTTAAATAAAATTTCATATAAAATTATAAGAAACTGTTACTATGGTAAATTGGATGAATCTGTCTTCTTGGCCTCATTAAATCGGTTCTACGGGCCTTTGTTTATCAGCTCTTCGGGCATCGGTCAATTAGAATCTCGGATGCGCTATACAAGTTATCCATAATACAAAATCAGTATTATTCAAAGAATCACCTTGGAATCAAAGTGTATCTCTATGTAAGTTATCCATATAAATCTGTCAAATTAAAGGTAATTCATATTCAACAATGTTTGGTTATGTCCAAATGCTTGCAGACTGGCTGGATTTCCTCCCTAAGGAGTCGTTCATATTTAACTTCATTTCAACAGAGAGGGAAAACATTTTTGAGAATGGAATATGGGAGTCTAGGCATTTACAGCATTTAAATGCCTAGACTCCCATATTCCGCTCTCAAAAATGTTTTCCCTCTCTGTTGAAATGAATTTAAGTAATTAATATTCTTTAGTATTTTTTCTATGTAACTATTTGCGCTGCATTATTATAAACAGGCATATTTAAGATTTAAAAGTTACAACATGGACAGATAACATTTTAGAGAAGGGAATATGGAAGGTATATTTGAAGTTTTGTAAGTTGTTTTCGTCAATTTCATATTTTTACGCTGGACTCTCGGCAGAACAACGTCCAATTTATGATTGATGGATCCCATCCCAGAATGTTTTGTGTATGACTGTTTTGACGGGTTGCGTAGAAACTCCATATGTCATAAATTAAACAATTTGACACCGTCTTTCCTTAAGAAATAATGACTGACCACCGTCAAAATGACACTGCGCATTCATAGCATAGTCCATTCCGCAAAATTTTGCCACACTCGTTAAAATATCCAACACCCACCATCTTGCATACTCCGCATAGCATCCCCACGTACTGTGATTACGTTCGAAGTCCGAACCAGTGGCGTATCCAGGGTTACCATGAGGTGCCTATAGAAACGCTCGTCATTTCAAATGTGTGTATCTGGGAAGCATGTTTTCATGAGATGGAAGAGTAAAGATGTTGAAAGGAGAGTGAATGCGGGCAACAAAATGAACGGCGCACTAAGAACAGTAATTGCTAATGAAGACATGTAAACTGGCAGTGCACAGCGGAGTTTTAGTTCCAGCATTTATGTATGCAACTGAAACATGGAACTGGCAGAGGAAGGGTGAAAGCCGAGTAAACGCGGTCGAAATGCCATCTCTAAGACAAATGTGTGGGAAAGCAATGTACGTCAGGGTTACGAATGATGAAATCAGGCGAGAAATTTGAGTCAGATATAGTTGATATGATAAAGAAAGGGTCTCTGAGATGGTTTGGCTATTTAGAACGAATGGATGACGAAAGAATGATAAAACAAGTACATATGGCGAAAATTAACGTTAACGTGAGACAAGGGCGACCAAGGAAGACGTGGCATGATCATATAAACCAAAATCTTAAGTCTGGTCATGGTAAAACCGAAGGGCGTGTATGACAAGATGTATGAATGTAGAAGAAGCTCGAAATGTATGCCAGGATAGACGTGTGTGGCGGTTCATTCTCTCTGCCTACCCCTACAGAGAAATGGCGTGATGATAGTAGTAGGAGTATGAGTCATTTCAAATTATAATAATACATTTGGCTGATTTATATAGCGCTATTTTTGTGAAAAATCACCTCAAGGGCGCTTTACAATTATTGCTCAAAGACCTTGCTAATCGAACTATGAAATGAGCTGCTTCCAATATGTTCGATTTTTGTCAGTTCTCAAATGTCGCTGACAAATATTTATTTAAATAATTATTCATGTTAGTACAAAACTTTTATTACACGAAAATATTGAAAAATAAAAAAATACGTATTACATTATTCCCAGAAAAATATTAAAAGACCTATTATTTATTTTATTTTAAAGGAGTTTAAGTTATTGGTTAATATCCTGTGATTTGTTTCTTTGAGATAATATTTTATCCTATTTTTGTTGCTACAGACATGGAAAACATTTTTGAGAAGGGAATATGGAAGTCTAGGTATTTACAGGGCTTATGACCTGTCATTGGCTTAAGTGGTCACTTAACACACTTTATAACATTCTGCCTATGTTTAAACATCCACATTTCCTCAACTCTTCCATCTGTTGACTTTTATGAAGTAAAGAGCTTAAAATCTCTATCGTTTGGATGGAATTCATTCGGCTGAACCAATTCAACTACTAGGCAACACATGAAAACAATTTTCCCATTTTTATACTTCTTCTTGTACCAGTTAGTTTTATCAACAATGTTTGAGTATGTCCAAATGTTTGCAAAATGGCTGGATTTCCCCCCTAGGGAGTTATTGAGATCTAAATTTGTTCCAGCAATTTAGATCGAAATAGCCCGTCTACAAACATTTGGAGATGCTCAAATATTTTTGATATTTCTGTGTTGATAAGGTAAATGGAGTTAAGTCAACGAATATATGTATTAAAGCATCCCCGTTTGCCTTACTAACACAGATTTTGTCTAGTTTATTTTTGATTGTATTTAGTTATTATGTATTTAATTTAATTTTGTAATGTATGTTTATTATTTTATTTATTGGTATGTTTTGTAATTTGTTTATGTTTTAATTTTTAATATTATTATTATTCAGTTCTGTTCCGTAGCTGAAAATCGACGTTTATATAGCAAAGCTCAGTATTAATATATTATGCTGTTGGCAAAACAGTGAAGACGGTAAAAAATATACAAATAGCAAAATTAAAACATAAGTAAACATATTAGGCTCTGTCTATTCTCAATAGGTATAGTAAATACCTGTTCTGAGGTAGACATATTTATGTTTTATTTATATATATAAAATACAGCATTTTCATTTATTTATATATATAATACAGATGTCTTAAGAAAATTAATAAAACATTAAAAAATATATAAAAATACGATAATCTTACGAAATTTCTGGAACTAAAAATTGTAGTTTGACGTGTTATCGACTTTTTTGGGTAGTGAACTGTGGTTTATATACCAACTGCAGTGATGTTATTTTTAAAAATTATTTTATTTATTTGGAAGTTCAACAAGGATACATAAAATACATACATTTTTTATGTAAGCATTACTTACATTCTTTATATATATCCTCAATTATAGAACTCCACCATCTTTCATAAATTATATGAAATAAGTGTGTAAAATCAATTTGAGTAATAATAAAGATTAAGTTTAGTGAAAGATAAAAATAAAGAATAAGTTAAAGAAATATAATTGAGTTAAACATAAGAGACTACTTTTTTTTCCTTTTTTTAAGAAAATAAGAACATATAAGATGTAATAAAATAAACTGAAATTAATTCACATACACAAAAATAAAGATTAGTAATGATCAGTAATAGAGGTGCGAAGCACAGCAGATACATTGGTGTAATTGTTTTAACAAATGTGTGGTCAATACAAATTTATGCCTCCTGTGTCACTCTTGTTGGTTTTTGATTTTAATTGTTTTTAAAGGTCCTGCCTAAACATAGGATGTTTCTTACCCAGTCGGGATATGAAACAACGTACCTCGGTATGTTGTCAAAACATTTAAATAAACAGATAAATTATAGGTCATCTGTGTAAATGCCTAGACTTCCATATTTTTCTTTCTCAGAAAGTTATCTTTTTTTGTTAAAAAAATATCAAATTTGATTTTCAAGCAACCAAGTACCGCCACTGGTCCAACTCCATATCTCGTGGGTAGTTTTTAATTATGAATCAATTAGTCCAGTTTCATATTATGGAATTAGCACCATTTGTTTTGGACACTACAGCCAATCTTTGGTCCACCTTCGTAACCATATTTAAATCATCAATTAGGTACGAATATATTTTATCAAACAAGTTTTTTTCTGCACATTTATCTACACACGAATCGCTTAATTAACAGGAAATGGTTTCATGTTACCATATTATAATACTTGTAATTTAAAAATAATTGTCGGCCTCGTGGTGTAATGGTCAGCGCGTTTGCATACCAAACAAAAAGAAGTCTCGGGTTCGATTCCCGATACGGTTGATTTGAAATATTTATTTTGAAGTGTGTTATCACACCGAATTATTTCATAGTCCATGTACTGGTCCTGAAGCGTAAGACTGATCATGTTATCTTCATGTTACAAAAAACGATCAAGATGCGCTGCGATTGGTGTACCAATGCAGTGCCCTATGCGCCGTTAGGAAATGATGGTAATGTTAAATTAAAAAACATAAAGCGGATAAAGAAACAGTTATGTGTGTGAAATAGAACCAGAACTCTGAGCAGTGTTTTTGATTCAATATTGCTCTCTTATTTATGGGTTTGGGTTACCATATGACGCTCGTTTTCCGCATTTGACAGGCTTTTTAAGGTATGTTTTAATGGCAGGGGCGAATCGTCCAAATAAGCGATTATGCTCAGCTTACCATTATATTCGACTTTCTATAATAATGTTTTATTGTAACTATGTTTATGGGAATTAAAAAGATAAATTATTATTACTTATTATCAATCACCACCACCGTTTATATCTTTGTACAAAAAAATATATATAAAGTTCGCCCAACGCCCCAGCCCGTTCTCAGTGAACGATGAAACTAGCCAATTACTTCAGCTTATTCCTCCATACAAAAAATTACAACTATATTTTACATCAACCAGTCGTGGTTTTTATTCCTACTATCCGAATGGTGTCCGGTCCCAATTGATTCGGATAATTGGAGTTCTACTGTAGTTCGTTTTTCTAAAATATATATTTTTTTTTTCATTCGTCACGACAGGGCACGACAGGCGTCGTGGCGCAGTTGGTTAGACACCCGACTGTGAAACTGGCGTCGCGGGCTCGATTCCCGCCAGTTGCAAGAAAAAAATCCATTAAATATTTTTTTCTCAATTGGTGAATTTTTCACTACCTCCTTCCATATCCCCTCTTTCCCACCTGCTGACAAGCCTCTAAAATAGAAGCTTAGCGAGTTATTCCTTTTTTTTAAAAAAATAATTAAAAAATCGTTTTCGAGATACTTCGCCGTTAATGAGTGCTGATAATTGAGTGGTCTAGTTTTTCCGCTTGGATGAAAACACTTTTAAATCCGATTTCCCGTAGTACTGAACTTCCTCATTCTGACTATGTTCAAACCTCCTTACGCTCCGAATATTGTAGAACTCATCCACTGTTTTTGTATTTTGATTTCTATTCTCCATATCAAACGTTTTTCCACATCAACTTCCTTCTTTCCCTATCATCTAGTCTCTCTCATCCGTCATCTTAACTCCTTCCTTGAGATGATCGTTACTAGCCTAACTTGTTGATTCCCCCCTCTGCCATACTCCGCGTGGGTTTGTGCGTGTATGTGTGTTGTGCAGTGGTGTAGTGAACTCGGTTTCCACGGCAACCGCGAGAAATCCACCCTCGCAGGGGTGGCAACCGCAGTGACGAATTCTATGACTTTTGTGTGTTTATTAAAGTTGATTGGTTTAATAATATAAAGTGATTGAAGATTAAATTCAATATTTTCGATCCCCTACCTATACTAAAGAAGGCTACTAGTATAAATATGGAACCGTAGTTCAAACATCAAATAAACGTTGATAATAACTGCAGGAAATCATGGAGGGCCCCTGTGGTTTAATTGCTAGGACGCATGCCTTACGGACCCCCTATAAAATTAAGTAATATTACCTATTTTAAATAGTGTTTTTTTATGCTTTGGTGTTCTGAATATATTCTCTGTGGGGGCCCCGATTACAATGGTAAGTTATTAAACTGAGTTATCTTTAATTGTCTATAAAGTAACAACGATTTTTATGTTCGAAAATGTACATACCGTATGTGCACATTTTAAGTATGTTCGTTGGGTATCCTGTAAATGAACACAATTTAAATGAATATTTATTTTTTGGTATAGAAAATTCAGTTTTATTTTATTCACAATTAAAGATAACTGTGTTAACTTTCTCTGTGAAAAATCTAATACTTAAATACAATCAAAATTATTTTTAAACATGTTCAATTACAGGTTTCCTACGATCATACTTATAATTTCCTTACCAATATACGTATTTTATTTCGGAAAATTCGTTTTCCTTTAAAGGTAATTGAAGATAACTCTGTTAACTTCCCCTTTTAATAGAGGCCCTGGACCCCGATTACAATGGGAAGTTAACAGAGTTATCTTCGACTGTGTATAAAGAAAAAATGATATTTGTGTACGAAAATGAGTTTATTTGCATGAACATTTAAAGTATCTTCATCGGTTACCTATAATTAAACACGTTGAAAAGAAAAAAAATGTATTCATATTCTGCTTTTAATACAGAAAAGTTAATTTTACTTCGTAGATAAAATTAAAGATAAATGTTAACTTCCCATTGTAATCGGGGCCTGAGGTATGTAAATTTTTTTATTTATTATTATTTTAAGTATTTAATTGATAACAATATACATTTTTTTGTTATAATGTATTCCTCACTGGAGAATCCCGTTCCGAGGAATACATTTTACAATTTTTTTTACAAAGTACTTTTTTTATATTTACATATATGTAGGTACAATAGAATTCAGTAAATTTTTTTTTTAATTAACGTGCTTTTATACCAAGAACTATTTAATACAATTAAGTTCCGTAAACAAAATATAGTACTCATACATTCATTTTACATGCTCTTTGACGAATAACAGTATTTTTTAAAATTTCATTAATACCTATACTATAAAATTCTGAACATGAAATATATTTTAAACAATTTATAAGCTTTATTACATATATGAATGTCTTTTAAATTTAAAAAATATGCCATAAAATCCAGTGAATATGTTGCTCTGTTTTCGCTAAAAACACTTCATGGTGGTTGTACAGTTTAAAATACCCATAAAATTTATTAAAATTTCTTGCTACCACGATTTTCTTGAATATTTTAATTTCGCAACCATTTTTAACGAATTTTGAAGAACTATTCCAAAAATGGAAATCAATGTAATTCAAAAGTTCTTATCGTCTAAATCAACTCAGAATTATCAGGAACATCGAAAACATAAAGTTATCCTCGTCGGTATCATGTTATCGACACTCGTTTTTACCGCTATCGAAAGGGTTTGGTAATTTTTTTGAAATACCGAATTTTATGATAATGATGTTCTTTGCAGATATTTCTTGATAGAACTGCATAATTAGTGATTTTGATCAAATAACAATAAAAATTGACAACTTACGAGCGCCTTCGCCTAAGTAGGTATCTTCGAGACTGTCTGAACCAGTACTACCAATAAAAGAAATAATAAAACTAAACCAAATAATTTTTATCTATATTTTAATTACTTTCTCTATACTTTTTTTCAAATTTTTGTGTATTTTTGTGAACATATATTATATGTTTATTGGATTCTTATTTTTAACTTTTAAATTATTTTTTTTTCCTAAACATAGATTTTGTAATTTTCTATTTATTTTGTTTTATATAATTATGATCAAAGATTAAGGCTGTAGTCTTGTAAAACGAACGCAAATTAGGAAATCATCCGATTTTGCCATTTTAAAACGAATGTTTTTTTAAATCGCGCAATAATAAAAAAAACATTAATTAGATAAAAACAATATTTTTCAAAGGTATTTCTGTTGAAAAATATACTTAAAAGTTTTATGTAACTAAAATATAATAACTTTTAGACCGGTAGATTACGCCATTTAAATTTAGACTAAACTTAGGTATCTGGGATCTCAATAAAGACTAAGTATTGAACAAAAATTTAGTGTTATAATTTGAAGATAATAAATTTAACATAAAAGTGGCCGCGTACAAATTTTAATTTTTTGTTTTTGAAAAAAAATACAAGTTTTTGAAATCACATACATTTTTGTGACATTTTCCTTAATTTCTACTTAAAATTTTGCCTTCGGTAATACTTAAAAAAAATATATTAAAATACTTTAGTTGAAACCTTTTTTTATAGGATTGTATTATCTTTTTTTGAAACATTTTTCGTACTTTTAAATTTTTATATTCCTTTTATTGATTTTGTTTTATTCCTTATACCTTATGACTTTTTATTTTTTTCACAATATGTAAGCGTGTTCATTGAATGAATATATACCTTTTTCCTCGTTTATCTACTATATAATATTTAAAGTGTTTATTTCTAAACAATATGTATTTTTTGTAAAGTAAAAGGCACTACGTGCCGTGAATATTGATGAATAAATAAAATCATTACGATTTAGATAATAATGGTTTATAATCGATTTGTTCGATGAGTTGTTGATCGTCTATCCTGCCTATTTATTATCGAGATACGTTCCGTTCCATCTTATTTGGTCAGATTCATTGTTTATAAAGAATGGCTGTACCAAATTGTTAATCCGCTCCAGCCACTCCCTCCTCTCTGCCCCCACCGCCGTTCCCTACCCCTACCCGCCTATCGATTCCCGCCCTGCCAGACGGATTAGTCTCCCGCCTAAACGCGTTACATCCCAACAGTGCTTATTCAATACTTACTGCGTACCCACTCCAACCGACCAACCACCTTAGGTACTCACTTGTGGATGATGTGGAATTCTCTCTTCATAGTATAGTGTAGATTTTTAGTTAATTTGTCGAGTTTTAAGATCTTTAATAATTTTTTTAAAACCTTTATAGTTAATAAGTAAATGTTCCCATAGCGTACATTTAAGAACTGTAACATATAGTACGTACTATTATTTGGCATATGATTTATTGCTCCTATTTCTTATATTTCTTACTATAGTATTGAGTGAGTTTCTAGAATACATATCTCAATTATCATTTCAAGTATGCTTTTATATATATATTCTTTTTCTGTTGATTTAAATGATACTCTTATTTTGTTTTTTTTTTAATACTTCTATATTTTACTATTATTTTGTTGATTTTATTGATACCACTATTTTGTAGATTTGATTATGTGTGATTCTTAATTTGTATAATTTATATTTTAAAAATTATTTCTGATTATCTTTTTTGCATTGTATTCTTTTGAATTTGATTATTTATTACATTTACCTTTTTTTTCTAGATTGTTATTTTATCTCATAATAATTTGATCTATTTAATTTTACTATGTATTTTTATTGTTATTTATTGTGGCTTGATACGGGCATAGCCCAAAAAGCCTTAATAAAGCTCATAAATATTTAATTTTGAATGAATAAATAAATATAAGTTACGTGTATAACGTATAACATATCAACGAACCAAAAAACGCTCACAATAAATAAATATACTATTATTAATATCTAAAGTATTAACTTTGTGGTCAAATATTTTACTAAATGTTATTAAATATTTGTATATAACCACTTACCGACTTTTCTATGTCTACCGATTTCGAGACGCACCCGTCTCTTCGTCAGGACACCAGTTAAACCAACACTGGATTTGACTCCCTAGGCAGTCATTTGATTAACAAATTAAAACAGGGATGGAGAACATTTTAGAGAAGGGAATATGTCAGTCTAGAAATTTACAGGGCTTATTACTTGTCATTGGCTGGTTTAAGTGGCCACTTTACACTCTGTGTAACATTCACCATTTTGCCTTTGTTTGAACACCCATATTTCTTCAATTCTTCCATCGTTGATTTTAGTTAAGTTAAAGAGCTGGAACCTTCATTGTTGTGAAGAGATTCATCTGATCGAATTATTTCACATACTAGACATCGCCTGAAAATAATTTTCTAATTTTTTTAAAAGAAAAAAAAGAGAATTTAACTAATTCAAATAAGTGATTAGAAGCAAACTAAGAAATATCAATTTATTTATTTATGTATTTCACAGTTTTAAAATGTACTGAGTTTCTTTGTTTCGGGTCCCGACTAGCTAAGAAATTCCTGTGTCTAAACACCTAAGAAGGACCTTTATTTTTACATGTGTGTTTTTTCTTTCATGAAATAATTCTTAATAAATTCAACAAATAATAATAACATCAAAAAAATTAAATGTAAATTAAAATTAGAATGCAGGTAATAATAATAAAAATTGAATCATAATATAAATTAGAAAATATACCATTAATAGTTAAGAAATGAGACATAATTATTATAAATAAGAGAGCATATCGATAATAATAAAAATTGAAGCATTGTACAAATTATAAAATATAGCATTAGTAATTAAAAAATCAAACATAAATATAAATTGGAAAACATACCGATAATAATAAAAATTGAAGCATAAATATAAATTCGAAAATATTCCGATAATAATAAAAAAATTGACGGACAAATATAAATTAGAGAATATACAATTTATAATTGAAAAATTAAACATACGCGTAAATACTTATAATAATAAGAGACTTTAAACAAATTTAAATGAATAAACATAAAAAGTAAAAATAAAATATAAATAAAAACAATAAGGAGATATTTGGAAGAGTTACCGAGATATTTGCGAAAAACCTTTAAAAAAGAATTGTGTGATTTCTAACTCAATGGAGAACGCTACGTTTGCGGTGTTAAGAAGTAAAATTAAAATTAAAATAAGTCTGTTTTTGCAAGATTTAGAGACGGTTTTTAATTACGCTATTATTTATGTAGCTATATTTTTAATGCATAGTTCATTTGGGCATCAATAACTAATTTCTGGTTTTTTGTACAGATTACTATGTTTGCTTCTAATACTCTCAAGTTTCAATTTGGTTTTCTGCCGAAACTAGAACAGACGCTGAAATTCGGTTTCGGCTTGGGCAGAAAAATCTTGTTTCGGTCTATCTCTAATAGTAGGTGTGTGTACATTTATTTATAGATATCTCTCGGTTATCTTGTAGCCTACTGGATAATATGCTCACAACTCACAATCAATTAAGTACCCAGCTGATTTTTAAATAAAGTTTTACTAATAATAAATTCGGTATAATTTTTAATTATTGGTTATATCTAATGATCTCGTGATTTTAAAGCTAATCGGGTTCGATCATCTCAGACTAGTTTTTTCTTCCCCGCGATCAATCATTACGAGTTCGTTTGGCACTTGAACCAAATGATTCGTGACCGATACAAGACGGCGATTTAGTATCTCTAAACTTTTGACTTCCTGAAAAAAACACCAGTTTGGTCAGTTCTATGAAAGTTATGATTGGAATGTGTCGCATGATGTTATCCATTATTTTTCATTAAAAAAAATGGTTGTATTCAAACCGGTACAAATGACGGTCTGTTATTTGTCTTTATAGTTATTTATCGTGTTAGTTTTTAATAGCATTAAAAATGTCAGAATGGTACGTGATTCTCGTAATTAGAAGCAATTATTAATTATTTTCAATCGTGTGGTATTTTGATTTATTTATTCTTTTATTTTATTTTCTTTTTCGGGAAAGTACAGTTACATAGTTTTATATTTTACACTGTTAGACTAAACTGTAATAGACTAGTGAAGTTTCCATATTGTATAATAATTATATAAAAAAGAGAAGGAAAAAAAACATTAGTGGAAGTTGTTTAAAATTTAAATTAAGTTAAAAAAAGTCATTTAAAAGTTTGTAGTTAGTATTTACAAATGGAAATAATATTGAAAATAAAGTTTTTTTTTTGTAAAAGTAATTAAAAGGTAAGAATTAAAATAAAGAAGGAAAAACATGCTCAGATGTAAAAAAAAAACATTTTCTCAAAGGAACAACATAAATATACACATACATATGTACATATTACAACAGAGATGAAGAACATTTAAGAGAAGGTAATATAGAAGTCTAGGCATCTGGCCTGTCAATGGCTGGTTTAAGTGGCCACTTTACACACTGTGTAACATTCGCCATCCTGTCCATATTCGAACATCTATATTCCTTCAATTCTTTCATCTGTAATATGTTAATATAAACAGCTCCTCAGGGAGTAAAATCCAGTCCTTGTCTACAAAAATTTGGACAAAATTAAAATATTGTTAACATACATATTTTATGGGATTTAAAGAAACGATGAGAAGAATCTTTAAATGAAATATAAGACGATAATTTAAGTCAATTTAAAAAACTACTTGGAAATTAACGACACATTTTAGTAAGAGCAGCAACATATTTATTTTAAATACATACATATACAATATAAGTAATTAAAAGTAGTTTAAAAGTATTAAAACTTGTCAATGCAGCAGAGAAAAAGTGGTATGTTCAGTGATTAATTTTGATTGGTTTTAAATCGCTGCTAGCACCTTTTGCATAAATCATTGACTGTTTCTATGAGTTGTGCCTTGGTTGCGCCTCTCACCAAATCGTAGCTGCGAGCTATCGACGCAGTCGTAATTATTACTCTTGAACCTAATCTACTTTGAACTTTAAGTCTCGTAAACAAGTAACTGCTTGTAATCCAGTGCTACCGAATGAGAAACGTGAATTTTACAGCCGAGTTGCGATTTACAATCCGTATACCCAGGGTTGCCAATCCAAACGACCGAAAATCCGGGAGGCAAATTAAAAAAAAACTCAAATCGAGTAAGATTTTCTTTAGAATAATTTTGAAAAATTCTGTTAGTAAAAAAGCAATGTCACAAGTAGGTATGTTTTCTTTAAAAATTTTGCACTGCGCGCCGAATCAAAACGACCTTTTCCACAAAAGTTATTATCTCAGAGCAATAACGCGCTACCGCATATAGAGCTGCCTATACGCACAAAAATTGATACTAGATTTTCAATCACGGAATCAACAAAAGTTTGCAGCAAAACAACGGGCCGTACTTAGGTAGAGAATTGCCTGATCGATTTTAATTTGCATTAGTTATTTTAACCATACCTATTTCTTTAAAAGGTATGCATTATATATGTATCGTAGCAGGGTTATTCCAATTTAAATTTCTATAATTCTTTTATAATAAGTAAATTTCCACGTAATTTCTGAGCAAAGCCAAGCACAGCAACGAAATCATCCGTTTCGCGTCTGTTGTCAAATCAAACAACCAAACAATAATAACCGCCAGCAAAGTGAAGTTGTCGCTAACCGAAAATTTGCAACGCTTTTGTTCTGTGCAATAGAGCGAAATTGAATATATTTAAGCAACCAGCGCCTTATTACTCTGAGGTTAATATACTTCGCTAAAAATGTGTAAAACTGTGGCATTTGCTATTGATATTGATAGATAACAATATTTTTCTTGTTTCACATTCATCTTTACAATTAAATAAATACATTAATAATACCCCCTTTGTTTCGCTAGTGGCAGCTTGAACTTTTAGCAGCAAATAGATATCATCATGCAGGAAAAGATTCCGGGAGATTTTAGCTGCATTCCGGGAGTCAGGAGATTAAAAAAAATATAGCCTAATTTTCGGAGAATCCCGTAATTCTGGGAGGGTTGGTAACCCTACGTATACCGGTACGTATAAGGTACTAAAGGCCACGACGAACACATTATTATTATTTGTTTCGGACGTTTGTGGCTTGGATTGAAATATAATTAGAAACAACAGTTACATGAAAGTTGCTTTGGGAATTTTCAGAAATCCGCCGCAATATTTCGCCGTAATGTTTTCAAACCAATTGAAAGGGACAGTGCGAAAAAATTGCTTATTCCATTTTCACGATTTTTGAGATATAAATCCCTTCCTTTTTTCTCCTGATTGAGTTCAATGGAATTAAATATTTTGAAGACCGAGAAAGACATGGCACGATCAAGTCCATCAAATACTTGAAGATGGACATGTCAAAAGTAGGAATAATCGGCGTGCGTGCATAAGAAGATGTATGAATGTAGAGGAAGCGAGGTCTGTATGCCAAGATAGAGTGTTATGGCGTTCTATCCTCTCTGCCTACCCCTACGGGGAAACGGCGTGATGGTTTGTAAAAACTAACAAAATATGTCTCTTTGCCCAAAAAAATATATGATAAAAATATGTGGTCATGGCTAGCAAAATAACAGGAAAAAATGCGATAATTGCAGGAATGAGCTAGTTTTTGTAGGTTCAAGAAAGTTTTTTTTTTCTGTTTTGAAATAGACCTTTTCATTAGTTTTTTTACTGTGATTGTACATAAAAATATATTTTACATGAAATAAATACCAATGTGTTATCAAATATGAACTGATTACTCAAATAAAATTTTCATTATTTGTCGATGAGCCTGTTTTTGCCTTGTACCATTCAATTACAAATGCCAAATTTTCATTTGTAATATAAATTTAACGTTTTTGATTTAAATGTTTATTTTTATTAATCGATCTTGTTTAATACGGCACTTTAATTTGTTTACATTCAAAATTATTAGATTGCAACATGAAATTATCCAATTTAGTGAAGTGAAAAATCGGACGTTAAAGTCGAAGGACTCAACTATTTGGGTAATCGAATAATCGAATAATTTTGCTATATTTTTTAGTCGTTATATTCAGATTAACTTTTTGTAAGTCGATTTGGCTCTTGTTCCTATAGTATTGATGCAAATTGCAGATATCATACATAAATTAGAACGCATTTTGTAATTAAGTTATCATCAAATTTAATAAACTTAACTTACTCGTATTTTATTTAAACCATGAAACATTACAAACTGTACATATCGTCAATGAAATAGTTTATATAGTGAAAAAAAGAGAAAATTGACATACCTATATAGTATATGTGTATTTTACCTTAATAAAAATAAAATATTCGCGTGTTCATGATTAACCTAAATATTTCAATTTTTGGGACATTTTCTTTTAGAAGTAAATATCCGTAAAAATATTATAGTAAATTGATTAATTTGTCACAAATCTCTTGTCGCCGTTTTTATACGTATTTTTTCCCCACTGGAATCAATCAGAAAATGTGTCCATCTAGAATTTTACAATGTTTTATACGTGTATTCCTTACAAAAGGGAAGACAATTAAAGTTGAGTAAAATGAGAATTAAATCATTATGAACGAATCGGATTGGAATGGTTTAGCTCGAAGTCTTATATATATGTTGATCGTGTTTATTAATATATTGTATACCATTATTTTATTGCCCCCGTTTGTCTTTGCTACATACTTTTATATTCCTTTTGTTCAGTTTCTTGTACATATTATGCTTCTTCATACATCTGTTGTATTTGGCTTTGGCCGTATAAAAAATAAATCAATCAATAAATAACCGATTGCGATTTATTGAATTATTTCCATCACTAATCCATCTAATTTCGCCGTTTATTGACATAAAGCTGTGTGTTAATCGGGTGATGTATGTTAATGTGTGATCTTGAAATAGCCGAGTGTGATTCAGCGCTAACATTGCTAAATGCCACATGTTCCGAGGCTCTGGCCTGCTACGCGAATCTTCAGTACATAACTATCTGGTGTTTGTATCAGAACGATGTTTTCCGCAATTTCCGAGAAAAGTTTCGGTAATATTTTTATTTCAAGGAGCTTTATCATACGGGAACGGTGACTAACTTCGCTGTTAAAATGCTCCCATTCCGCAGTTTTTTCCATCGCATTTCTGATGGTATTTATTATTTTTATTTTATAAAACAGTTGACGAATATTTAGTGGTTTTTATATAACTTTTGATTCATTGGAGTCATGTATCAGCGGAAAGATGACGAAGTATGATATGTCACTTTTTTAGCCATATTGAGTTATATATTACCGGATTCGTCTCGATGAGATCTGCAATCTGGCAAAATATGGTATGTCTTCGTTTAGTAGTGTTAGGGAATATTAGCCGTGTCACTTTATAATATGTCTATTGTTCTATTTCCAAAGAAGGCTAATTGAGATATTTCACTTAATAACAAACATTCCCTGACAACTGACGTGACATACTGTCTTTAGAAATGGAGTAACAGTTGACAATTTATGATATGTCATGTTTTGCCGTCTTTTTTTTTAGATGGTAAAATATGATTAGTCAAATCTTGTTTTGTCAAACATTTCTCTATTTCTAAAGATGGTTTGTCACGTCTGTTGAAAGATGACTAAATATGGTATGTCAAACATAGCTTGTTTTTTGTTCTACGAGTAAATGGCTAAATATGATTCGCCAAACATATCTCATTTTGGCGTCTGGTTTATATGTCAAAATACGATATTTTTAAAATCTTTTTTTTCATTTTTTACATTAAAGATAATGGGGTGTCCCGTGCCGTGGGAGACATTTTATATAATTTAAAAATATGCCTTATTAAACATATTAAACCATAATATCAAATACATAATAAAAACACATAAAACTCACAAATAAAAAAACTATAACTAAAAACATATCTCTACCTATTTGGCTTAATTCACTCATAAATTTGTGCGCATCCCACCGCCATTATCCATTCTTAATGGCGTTTTTATAGTTACAATATTTACTAATTGTCCTTATGGACAATGGAAGCAGGTTGTACACTTTGATGGAGAAGTAGACCAACCCTCGTTGACCGAAAGTTGTGCTCATTTTCATAGGTTGTTTTTCACAATGATCGATTTTAAGAACATAATGAAGCTGGATTGCATCACGTTTAGCAGCTACAAAGCGCATGGACGCGGACGGTACGAAATCTAGCCTCCATTTTCTTTTTTTTAAAATTTACTATGAAATGTTTTTATTTAAAAAAAAAATATCGTTTACAATTACGAAAAAGAGCTTACGTCTTTATGATGAGAAAGTAACCCCAAAACCGGTCAATGTAAAACTCATAAGTTAAAGTGGTTTATACAAATTTGTAAATAAATAATTGTAAAATGTCAAACCACAAAATGAAAAAATGTTTTTATATTACTAATAATTAAATTAAATTTTGTTTCTTTTATTTTTCATTAAAGAAAACATAGTCATTCATGTCTAATATTAAAGCGCAGATTTGTAATTACAAAAAGTTAAAATTATATTGTTAAGTATAAATGTAAATATTAAAAGTGACAAAAAATCTAAAATGAAAAAAATGTTTTCACCGGAAGTCTGTATATTCCTTAATAATTAAGAAGTCAAAATATTCTTGGCATGACCAAATCCAATAAATACTTGAAGATGGACATGTCAAAAGTCGGAATAATCGGCGAACGCGCATGGTAAGATGTATGAATGTACAAGAAGCGAGGTATGTATGCAAAGAGAGTGTGATATGGCGTTCTGTCCTCTCTGCCTGCGATTACGGGGAAATGGCATGATGGTTTGTTATGAAACAATATTCTCTTGTAAATTATTGTTTTTGACGGTTACGTTGTTTTGGCCTTATCATTTCCCTTTCCGCATCTAATGGTGCATAGGAAACTGCATTGGTACGACAATCGCATCTTATCTTGATCATTTTTTGTTACATGAAGGTAAGATGATCAGTGTTGCGCTTCAGTACTTAGTTTATTTATTTAACACTTTATATACATATACAGTCTATATACATATCAGGGCGGGCATATTGCCTTAAGGCAATTTCTTCCTACTTACCCAAACCGTTCAGTTTGAGAAAATTACAAGCACATGGACATATTGAATCTTACGATTTTATACAAAATTTAAAAAATATATATTTAAATATATATATTATTTATATTATTTATATATTATTTATATATATTTTAATTTTGTATAAAATCGTAAGATTCAATATGTCCGTGTGCTTGTAATTTTCTCAAACTGAACGGTTTGGGTAGGTAGGAAGAAATTGTCTATATAAATTAACACTATACTGTAAAGAGAGAAGAGGGAATGGGAAGGAAAGAAGAAGGATAAAGGAACAACTTAAATATTTAGAGAGTGACATTTCAACCTTGACTTAAATGTAAATAAAGAAGGGGCGTCTCTAACATTAGTGGGTAGATTATTCCACAATCGATCAGCTACTACTGTGAAAGAGGAGGCAAGAAAATAAGAGCGATGAAAGTCTATTAAAAGGGCTCTCTCGTTACTAGAACGAAAAGATAGTCCATGTTGTCATAGAGGTTGGAAGAGCTCTCTTAGTTCAGGGATTATGAAATATCAAAGTGTAAAAACATCTTATTAAGTAAATGTTTCACGTCAACCATGGCGGGAATCGTACCCGAGACCTCTTGCGTGCTGTGCAAACGCACTGACCACCACACCATGAGGCCGACTAATACATGTATTTTCTTAGGTTTGTTTTTTTATTGATGTGCGTCGATGCTACGTGTAAACGTAAACACCGGGATTATAACTAAACTCTTACATCCCTTAATGTTATATTTGGTTCAAATTATCACTTGTCACGTCCTTTTCGATTGAGGCTTAATCTCCTAAGATCTTTATCTCCCTTTTATTTCTGTGTATTGTCTGCCCTAACTTCCCCCTGTCCGGAGGCAGTTTCCGTAGTTGGGGAATTTTCTTCCAGGGAGATGGATAGATGATGGATGCGTCTCGTGTAGGATGGAGAGGGGAGGGAAATCCATCCCTATCCCGTCCCAAGGGCAGGAACTGACAGCTCTAAGGGCTAAGAATCTCGTTACTTTCAACACAACAAAAATGTTGTTTATCTATTTTAAGCAGCTGCGAAAAGCGCACATTTATTATTAATTGTAATTTTATATTATTTTAGTATTGAAGAAAACAACAATGAGGAAGTTCAGTGTTTTTAAAAAAAAAAAAAATGTTAAACTAAGCAAAAAAAAAATGCGTAACGTGTTATCAGCGCTATGATTTTTAAAATTTTTTGTATTTCTGAAATAACTCCGCTTGTGACGTCAGAGGTTGTTCTCTGTTAGTTCTTCCCATTGGTTCGTTTACGGTAAGCCAACCGGATATCCTTCACAGCTCTCACATCATTGGTACATTGGTTGGTTCATATGAACCAGTGACGACAAAAAAAGTAGTGCGTTTTTGTTAAAATATTTTTTATAATTTTTTTCGCACATTTTCAAGAAACTTTGCCGTACAATTTAATGCTCTAATTTTTACCGCGCGCAAGAAAACATTTTTGTATCCAATTTCCCGTAGGGCTGAAGTTCCTCATTGTAGGGTTCTTTTCTAAAACTGACCACTTCCAAATTTGGGCTTTTTTAAAAATCGGTATTTTTGTTAACTTTACTGTTTGAAGTAAAAAATGGTAAGATGTAGATACAGTATTTTTACTAAAGAAGGTTTGAAGTTTGAAGGTGTATTAAAAAAAAAAATGTTATTCTGTTTTAAATGTTTCAGTGGAAGTTCAGTGCTACTGGATATTAGATACAAAAATGTTTTCTTAGACTCTGTAAATATTAGAGCATTTGATTGTAGGGCGATGTTTCTTTGAAATGTATGAAAAAAATAATAAAAAATATTTTAATAAAGACTACTACTATTTACTGTGTTACTTTGAACGATTTCACTATTTCTTCCGAATCAACCAATGATAGAGTGTTGTGATAGATTTACGGTTTCCGAGAGGCCAACGCACCAATCAGAACAACTCAGTAAAGAGAACTAGTGACGTCACGCGTAGAGTAATTAAAAAAAATATGAAATTTGGAATAATCGTAGCGATGCTAATACGATCCATGAAAATAAAAAAATATTGGCTTAATTTGATAGTCTATTACCAAATTGCCCATACCATACTTATGGTAGGTTTTTCTTATTTTCATTGTGTGTTTTGTAATATAAATAATATAGATGTACCTTGGTTTTTAAAACTGTCTGAATATTTGTTAATTATCTTCGTTTTTTTAAGTTAGTCTTCTTTGTTTATTCTCAAATGTAATTAAAAAAAAATGTATTGTTAAGTGTCCTCGGCACGGCAAACCCCAGTGGGGTCACATTATTTTTATTATTAATTATAGTTTGAAAGCAAAAAATATGAATAAATTTAAAAAATATAAAAAAACACTCAACTTCCTAATTTCTTTGAGTAGACAGTTTTTTTTTTAAATGTGAAAATATTTTATGTATGGCAAACTTTGTCACACCCAAAACCATGATGATCGGTAGGAGAAAGAAGACATATTGATGTATGTAACAACAAAAAAAACCTATTTAAACCGAATAGTTGTTTACTTCTGCAGTGGAGAAAACAGGAATGCCGAGGGGGTAGCTAGCTCTGCGCTCTGCAGATATAAGCAATTATTTGTTTTTTTTTTAATTTTGAGACGCTTCTAATTTATTTTTATTATGCTAATAGGTCATCTTGCTTATACCGATCATGTGGTTTCGGTTGTGATAGGGCTTACCATACACGCTGTATATCGGAATTTGATATGATGTGATGTATAACTCGATTTTCCATATTTTGGAAATAGTAAACTTTGTAAAAGAACCGTTCTTAACAGATCATTTGCAAAATAAACTGTAAAATCAATTTCATTTTTAAAATCATATTTCGCTTCCTAAAAAGGACTTCATAGTATAAAAAAAAAATTGTTAACTGCGTTCGCAGTTTGTCGGGATTTAAAGTGTATGTAATGAAAAATTAAAAAAAAAAAACCTTCATCCACCTGGTCATTGAAATGAATAAATAAATAAAATGGCATTGTATTATTAATGTCCCGTGTATTGTATGTAACATTAATATTTGTATAATTTTTCGTCGGGTCGTTGACCGCAAAAATTAATAAAAATAAACGAATCAAAAGCCTTTGTGTTATTTCTGTGTTGTCAAATGAAATATTCGAGATTCGTATTGTTGTCTTTTTTCGACATTTGCAAACGTTTGAGTGGTGCAATGAAGTGGGCGGTACCTACGGATAATACCTAGGTATGTGCCTATCACGCACTTCGAGTGACGGTTTACAAGAAACACTAAACGGCGTTAAGCAAAAGTCAATCAGCCCTCATTTTTTTTTAAATTTGACTTTTTATACATTTTATTTGTTTTATGTTTAACGAACGGGCTTTTATTTAAATGGCATTTTCTGTCAACCACCCAATAAAATAAATCATCAACATCATCATTATCACTATGCCCCATTGCCGAAATAATGAAAGAAGCGTGCGTTAAGCGTATGGATGTAAAATTACGTAATTTTACCAAAAGAAGCGGTAAAATACCGTTTTTTACGGTTTTTTACGGTAACTTTCGGTAAAAAACGAATATGACGTACTAATTTTTATTATTCGAAGATATAACAAATACGAGTGGCTTTGTTTTAGGGACACGTTACACGACAGTGAAAACCAGGTTTAGATTCACCGAGTGGTTGTCGAGATTTATTATGAATATGAGACGTCCAAGGTCATTCGGCATCTACTTTTTTTTTTATAAAAAAAGGTTATTATGTTTTGAAACATAACAGGATCGGTGAACATAGGGTTCTTAGTAAAACCTTAAGTTTGTGACCTTGAACGACCACCGCTCATGCCGCGATTTAAAAAAAAAGAAGTTTTTTTGCTTGTAATTACGTCCCTATAGATTTTATGATTAAAAAATATGAAAGTCGGAGAAAATAAAATTTACTAAAAAATCGTAATTTTTTTTCTTTTCTTTGGACCAACACTTTCCAAGATACACCGTACATACCGAGTGATCTTGAACGTTCCATACTCATAATAAATCTCGACAACCACTAGGTGGATCTGAACCTGGTTTTCACTGTCATGTAACGTGTCCTAAAACAAAGTTACTCGTATTTGTTATATCTTCGAAAAATAAAAATAAGAACGACAAATTTGTTTTTTACTAAAAATTACCGTAAAATACCGAAAAATACCGTATTTCACTAAAATCAGGTAAAGTTCCCGTAAAATACCGAGGTAATTTTACCGCCTTGCAACTCTAGCATTGATATACAAAATGCAGCGTATCTCGATCATCTGTTGCATGAAGGTGGTAAGATGATCAATCGTACGCTGTAGGGGCCAATCCAGAAAAAATAAATTATCGCGGTGGTGGTGTATAACTATCTGTGGTCCCCAGGAGCATATTATTTTCATATTTTTTTTGTTAATCATCATAATTCATTTTTTGCATAATCTACTGTTATGCTAATCTCCTAAAATGTATTATTTTTTTTACAAACAAGTATAATATATATTTACAAAACAATATTTACATCTATACTTATTCTAACATTATTTATTGCTATTGTTCACTTACTATCCTAATTTATAATATTTAAACTGTTCTTTTATATGTACACTTATATTATCCTATGTATGTTCACTATTTTAAATAAATATAACCTAGTATATTTTATATATATACTCTTTACATTTCATTTGAAATATATTTACACTTTTTTTCATTTTTTATGCTTTCTGGCATTTCCTCAAATAACCGTATTCCTTTGTAAATAAGGCAGTTCTGAGACATTACTTTTGATACAGGATTAAATGGCATAATAGTATTTTATTAGGTTAAAACTAATAAAATACTGAACTTACTTAAATTTTTATTTTTACCTTTTGTCATTTTCTTAGATTTTTCGTCACACTTGTTGGTTAACTGCTGCATAACTCCGTCCATCTCTAAAATATGTAAGCCGTAATTACGTTCAAAGTCACTGCTAATTTTCGTCTCGGATGAAAAATAAATTAATGTCCGTTCAGAATTTGAGTCTGTGCCGTAAAAAAATATAAACAAGTTTTTTTTTTAATGTTAACAAACAACATTATAGTGGTGTAGTGGTCAGCGCGTTTACCTACCATGCAAGAGGTCTCGGGTTCGATTCCCGACATGGTTGACATGAAATATTGATTAAAATCGGCATTTTTACACTAGAATATTTCATAGTCTCTGGACTGATGCCTGAAGCCTAAGACTGATTATCTTATTTTCTTGTAACAAAAATGATCAAGATAAGCCGCGGTTGATGTACCGATGAAGTGCCCCATATACCATTAGGAGCGGAAAGGGAAAGAGGGTGTTGAAGATGATTGCGAGTATGTTTTGTCTAAATTTAATTCAATGGTTTTTTATTGAACTTTTATATATTATGCATATTTTTTACTGTTCTATAACTTTTTACTATATTCTGTCTTCTAAATAATTTTACTCTTCATATACAACACATACATTATGTTAATATTTTTTTATGTTTAAGACAATTCTTTGACGTAAAATAAATGAGGAAACGTAAAAAAACATTTAAATATATTTCTTAATGCCTTTTGAAAAAACACTCATTGCGTCGATCGATTCTTCAATACAACGTGAATAATAGGTAAATTTCTTTTGCACAGTAAATTCATGTATTTTTAAATAATTTTGATTTCATTTTAAATAAGTGCTCTTAATGCGTCCTTAAAAACGTATTTATTTTGCATATACTTTTGTTTAATGTTAAATGTTTAATATTACAATTTACAACAATTAAACAGTCGGTAAATCTACTTAGTCGAATTCAACTATTAATATTTATTCTAAATAGTAAAGTTATGTCATTGCGAATATAATACAATCCTCTCTTAGTGTGCATAGTAGTTGACTCGCTGAACGATCGTTAATAGATCTGATCTCACAGATTCAAGTCTTTAAATGAAAACCAATGTTCATTTACTATTTAGTTATGCACCTAACATAAAACTAATTCCTTTTTTTTCTTTTTCCACAGGTAAGTTCCCGAATTGAACGAAGAATTTCATCTACATTTTATTAAAACTTCACCCTACATTAGCTTCCGTCGTGTTACTTTATCTGCATAAAGAATGTAAGGAGGTATGTATTATTGACAGCTCTAAAAATATACCGAGGAATGAGAGTTTAAAAAAACTACCCTCTGTTCTGGATTTTTTATTTTTCTCGTAAAACTGGAAACTAATCCAATATAAAGATTTCAAATCTATGAAAAAAAACTAACTTATGAAATATTCTTGTGTAATAATAAATACCTTTCTTCAAAATAAATATTTCATCTTAACCATCCCAGAAATAGAACTCGATCATGATTTCTTGCGTGGTGAACAAATATGTTAGGTAACCCTTGGATCTCTACGCGGAGATTGGATATGGGCTTATTTAAATGTGATTTAGGCAGAAGGTGTACCTATATATCATCTAAATGAGCGATGGTTCTGTAGGAAGACGTTAGAATTGTAAAGATTACCTATTAAAAAATTGAACAAAAAATACTAAAACTGCACTTTCTCAGTGGGGAGGGGGGATAAATTTATAATATGATTAAGGGCTAAAAATTTTCCCTAAGATTATATTCTGAAGTGTTTTCAATGAGCGAAACGCCATTTTTGCGAGAACTCACCTTTAGGGTGGTTTATATTGATTTTTTTCTTACCAATTTACGATTTTTACTAGATTTTTGGGAAAAGAAAAAGAAGTATATCGATTTCATCAAAATGTTGTAGCATATTTTGGATCTCCATTTTGTTCGTGATGTGAGTGTCACGTTTCGCAAACATCATTATTCCATTCCCTAGTTGGAGCACATGGTCTCCTAGTGAGTCTCCAGGCATCTCTGTCAGCTGCCAGCTCCTGGGCATCCTCCCAAGTCAGGTTCGTGTCCCGTAGTTCTGACGTGAACTGCCGACGAACAGTCAGCAGCGGACGTCCAAGACGCCGAGAACCTGATAATAAACAAATACAAATTTTGACAATTTTTGTAGTGCCGTTTTCGTAAATAATCACTTCAAAGACGCTGTACATATTCATACTTAATCAAAAAAATAAAAATAAAGTCTATCAATAGTTTAACTCTTAATAACTTTTTTCTTTCTATCGAATTTTACAAATCATGTTATATACATATACTATGTTTGTACTAAAGGCCTTATATTTAAAAAGTAAGGAAACGATTTAAAGTAGGTAAAGTAAGTAAAGTAAAGTAGGCAAGCGAGGTTAAGGCTTTCAGGGGTTCTATTCTGGATCTTCTCTTCTCCAAGAGAGTGATTAATTTAAAGAATTGATTTTTTATTAAGTGACGAGACTTTGCTTCACACAATGGCCACACCGATGGTTTAAACGTCAAATGGTGTATAAAACTGCTGCAAAAACGGAAATAAAATAATTTGAATCGGGTTCTGGTCCTGTGGCTAGCTTCTCGGTCTCACGGATCAAAGGTCCGTGGTTCGAATCCCACTTTACCCTAAATTGATTCCCATTTTCAAATAGTGAGTTATTTACAACTCTTTTTTATTTATTTGGGTAAATCATAAGAATGCAAATATTTTTTTTATTTTTTTTAATAAATAAAAAATCGAATACGGTTCGGTCAATTCAACTTAATTAAGTGTTTTGGGGTATGCTTAAGGTCGCAATAATGTTCAAAATGAAAATCGTCAGGTTTGATTTCACGTGTTCATATTTTTTGACGTTTAATCATCAGTGTGACCATTATGTGGAGCATAGTCTCGTCAGTTAAAAAAAATAAAAAAATATTCAAATTAATCACTCTCTAGGGGTAGAAAAGAGTACCAACCCAGGAAGCATCCGCAGTATATGGCCCAGCCGAATTTCTATGCATATTTATTGTTATAGATACCAACTACAGTAACAAGAACATAATATAAAAATAATGTAAATATATGTCTCGACACGGGGTATGCCCAGTGAGGTGTTCATATAGAAAAAAAAAGTAGTATGTGAAATAAATAAAAAAATAAAACGTACCACTTCCACCTGATGGCAGTTGTCACCGGAGTTTGCTGGGTCCGTTTTTATATTTCTTTATCCTCACAACGTCAAACCACCGCGCACCCAAGATTCTTCTGAGACACCTGTTCTCAAAACTCGGCATTTTGATGTTTTGGGCCCTTGTGAAGTTTGCGCGATTCGCTCTCGTAGGGGGGAGTAAGAGAATACGGTTCGCAAACGCACAATTTTATATCAATTCACGTTTCGCTAAAACAATTTACATGTATTTGGGCGGATTATGTCGAATACGTTTTATTGCGTGTGTGTATTTTGATATGTAGCCGGTACGTATTCACGTTTGCCGTGTTATACGCAAAGTAAATACGGTAACTCCAAATTCAGACCATATATCGGGAAAATCTGTTTACAGTCTACTTGCCAATGGGAATTTTTTGTTATGTTCACATAACACGTGGTGTGGCGAAGCTTTCTCTAACGCACCCATGTGAAATTTTCCTCCATTTCCTCCGTTTCCTTCCTTTTTAAACCTTTTGTTAATTTTATTATTAATTATATATTTGTGTTAATAATAAGGAACTTTAGCCCCACGGGAAATTAAATAAAAAAATATAAAACCAACATGACATGCATTTCAATAAGCACATGCACTGATTAGGACAAACATGCACTGATTATATATGAAAATATTCTATGTTGTTTGAGGAATAGTTGAAAAAAGGTAGAGGGGATGGAGGGATGGAGGGATGGGGTGAGCTTAGTAGGTTTAGGGTGACCATTACATTGGAACATCGTATAAAGGACTATATTGAAAGATTGTTTGATTATTGATCAAAGGAACATTATTTTTTAAAGCTTTCCATATGTGAAATATTTCCATATTATTTACATCTAACCCTTTATTATTTGGATGTAAGATTTTAACTCCTGTATATTATTTATATATTACAACAGATATGAAGAACATTTAAGAGAAGGTAATATAGAAATCTAGGCATCTACAGGGCTTATGACCTGTCAATGGCTGGTTTAAGTGGCCACTTTACACACTGTGTAACATTCACCATTCTGCCCATATTCAAACATCTATATTCCTTTAATTCTTTCATCTGTTGATGTTTGCGAAGTTAAAGAGCTGAATATTAGTCATGATTTTAACTGATTAGGTGATTTGCGAATTCGGAGAAATATTATTGTGAAGACAATTTCATATGTTCTTTAACATGAATATCAAAATTTCTTAATGTTCTTCCAACGTAAGCTGAAGGACAAGAATTGCATTTTAATTGGTAAACACCTGAATTATTTAATAAACTGTTTTCATCTTTATTACTAAGCAATAATTTACCAATATTGTTATTTGTATAAAAATCAGGTTTGATATTATTTGGTGTAATTTTGGATACGTTTGTGGATATAGTATTTACAAAAAGAATTCTTCTCCATTTATTATCATTATTAGTATTATTTTCATAACTGTTGATAGGACTGTGGACAGGAATTACTGTTGGCAACTCAATATCAATATTTAAAATATTCAGTTAAATGTTTGACCACAAAGTTAATGCTTTAAATATTAAGGAATACTTATGCATTAAAAAATATATCGGCCAAACTCTAACCTTTCTCCGGTCATTAAAATTTCTAGCGTGTGTTAAAATTCAACGATTCCGCGATGTTTTTCCGCTCGCCAAATCTTTTTCCGCCCGTTTCCGCCCTGTTGGACATTATTGGTTATTGAGCTTGACTGCTTTGCGAGTGAGCGCTTCTGTGTGGACGGGATGAATAATCCTAAAGTTTTCTTAGTCAGAAGTTGACGCACCGTCAGCACCCGGCGCTAACTTAAACGTACATTGTTGTATGTCGCTACTTAACGAATTTAAATTTATATTTTACTTTCGTTGGCTATTTAAAATAAAAATAAAAACGTGATTTTTTTTTGCAAACGAAGGGGAAAATATTTTCGAGAAGGAAACATGAAAGTCTAGATATTTTCAGGGCTTTGGACCTGTATGGGTTTTTTTTTAAATGACTTCCAAAAATTTTATAAAGATTCTTTAAAAAGCTTACCACGAGGAATGTTCCTCTGAAGTTTCGTGGTTTGGCCCTGAAAAATCGTGTGCTTTTAGAACTATTCAGTTTATACATATTATTTAATTTTGTATATTACAAGTGTGATGTTTTGTAGATTTCCTTCTACAGTATCGAATTTATGAATTAATTAATGAATAAATAACTTTGGAAACAGTTTGGCATTTTACCTATATATGTTCATATATATTAATAATATACCACTGATATATGCACATGAGATTTAACTTAAATTAAATTGTTTTATGCGCAACAGCGCAACGCGTCATTTATATTATAGTCTTTCTTCTTAAAATTTACTTGTTACATAATTTTTTTAATTCACAGGAAGATTCACACAAGTATTTATTATCACAAAAGAAAACACAAAAGCGACTTGAGCGGCGATAAAAATAATTTCAAGAGTGGTCTTAAAATCACTGAGTAATCAAGTGTGTTTTTTACTCAAAGTTGCATTCGTTCAAAAATAAATTTAAATATCCCCGTTCTTCGGCGAGTGTGTAATTAGATATTCTTTTGTGGCTTTATCCCTAAGCTTTTCTCTACACTTGACTCTGCTTCACAAAAGGATCCAATAAGAAAAACACGAGAAAGGATCGAGCGAGCTTCAAGAGCTGGAATGATAAATTATTCATAATCCTTAAATAGAATTCGAAATATCCTTCCAACTAAAGAGGGCGGAAAGTTACGCCAAAAGGGTTGGATACATTCACTTTATTTTATACAAAAGATTTTATTAAATTCTTATATCATATAAGCAGACCAAAAGTTAAATAATTTGAATACAAAATAATTATTAAACAATTTGATAACAATCTAATTATTGTGATTTCCGGTATTATTATTTATATTATTTACGTATAAGGGAATGTGGATGATTAAACATATGCAGAATGGTGAATATTACACAGTGTGAGAAGTGGCCACTTAAACAAGCCAAAGACAGGTCATTAGCCCTGTAAATGCCTAGACTTCCATATTACCTTCTCAAAAATATTTTACCTCTGTGTTACAACTAATTTAAACCTTATAATTATTTTTTAAATGTCATTTCTTTGTCATTTAAAATGGTATGTCCATAAATGTACTTTGAAAATAAGTAGTTTTTTTTTGTTGTTTATTCTAATTATTTGAATTTACCTTTTTTTATTTTATTTTATTCAGGAAAACATACAGTATAATTAACATAATTTTAGAGCATAAAAAATAACTTAATTTTAATGGTCCAATGAAGTTTTCAAGATCATCCAAGGTTATCAATTAAATATTTTTAATATCTCTTTATAATTACAAGAATAATAATTATATTGTAAGTGAAAAAGAAACATTAAAAGTAAATTTTGTAATTACAAGAAAAAAACAATATTTCAGGAAACCCTGATAAATTATTAAGACTTATCGTTCTACAACTGACGGTTTTTATCTGTTACAAAAACGGTATGGTTAGCATTTATTTTAATTTAAGAGCTGGTCAATTTTTTATTTATTTTAAAAATAAACAATATAAAAATACCTTTAAAATAGTATATTTTATGATAAAAATATATTAAACTAACCCAGCCTTTATTTAAAATCTCTGTAACATTTATTTTTACATTTTAATTGCTTTTCAACGTGTACAGTCCATTAAAATCTTTAATAAAGTTTTCATATAAATTATTAAAATGTGCGCGCTTACCCAACTAAAAATTGTATGTTTACTTGGTTCACCGACATGACACATTAACATAGGCTTATCAGATGAATTATAGAAAATAAAAGACGAGTGATACTTTCATCCACAAATTTGGATTATCCAGTGACCGGTTTCATCGCTTTCGCGACACCTTCGAGACTGGTATCTTTACTAAGAAATTCAATGTATTTAGATAATTATAATTAAAATTATTTTTTATGTTTCTAATCCTATATTTGTGGTGATATACTCATGTGTCTGTTTCATATAATTGCTCGTCCCATCTCAACACAGTTCTTTTAGTCCTATGGAGTTGGGACTTACTGTCTCAAATAATGTACAATAACCTTATATACTCGTATGTAAATAAATAAATAAATACAAAACAGAGGTATAAGATCAAAAACATAACAATAGCAAAAAAACCGAATATATGGCACATCAATATGGCAAATAGTAAACTCAAACATTCGGAAAACCATCAAGGGGTTTCCTACTCAAATCCCTCCCACTAAGGAAAATCCAGTACTTAACTCCTCTCTTGAAAATAGTTTAATAGTGTAATAAAAAAAAGAAAGCACTGAACTTCCTCATTGTATTATATTTAATATGTAAAAAAATCACTAATGACGTTTAAAATAAATAAAATGTACGAACACAATTTTGACTGGAATCTATTTGCGATGTTTGCCTATTTGTATCTGCATAGTTAACAGTAACTAAAACCAATGCTTTCAGACTAGCCGTGAGTAAAGCTCGTAAGGGTAAAAACGTAGTAAAAAAATGCGATTTCCATTTCCAATCAGACTTGTATTCAGGATTCGGTTTTCAGTGTGTTCCCGAACGAGTTTCCTTGCAGGGGGAGTGTGGGTGCGGAGTGCAGATCTAGTATTTATAATTATCGATATTGCTCGAACGCTGCACACACAATAATTTGTTAGTACCATTTTTTTTATATGCGTATAAGTATATGTAAATATGTACATATTTTTGTTTAAATTCTTTACAAGTTATTTACAATTAGCTTTTTAATTCAATTACTTTTCTTATATCCATACTTTTTTTTTCTTTTTTGCTATGTAAAGTTTCACTTTTTATTTTGCATGGCAGTATGCTTTTTATTGTTTCTACATGTATACAAAAAAGCGTTTGTTTATCTTTTAAATTATAACTTACTATGTTTGTACTTTCCTGTATATTTTTTGTAAATGCCCCTTGGGCGTATTGTAAAATTAAATAAATAAATAAAACTGGGATGTATACTGTATGTCATTGTGTGCTTGGGTTAACGGACATTGCATACTAACTGCATCATAGACCATACACGCAAACTGATGTTTTTTTTAAAAAATTAACTGATAGTAATAATAGCTAACTGTTGCATGCTGAAAATTTTCATTTTTTGTCTCAGTTAATTGTAACTTTGGGAATCAGTTGATCAACCCTAGGTGGACTAGAGGACACTCGTGGGGATTTTTATAATGCGCTTTCTTTTTACTGTAATGAATGGAAAAACATGTTATCTCTGTTTTACCCATGGCATGTCGTGGATCTTTATTTCAAATGCCTGTATCCCTTGCACTTATGCAGTTGAGTTTGCTCGGTCTTTTATATTATACTTAGTCTAAGGTAGGTAACGCACCCTGCCTCTACCGGGGGTGAGTCACAGAGGGGATAGGAGAGACCCTGAGGGCGGTTCCGGTCTGAGGGGCGAAGCAGGACCGGATCTCAGCACTTCCTGTATCTACCCCGATTGCTTTAATCATCCGCAAGAAACTGCTTTTGAACTTTCCTTCTTTCTGTGTTTTTACTTCTGAATCCCTGAAGTAAATATAGTATCTTTATACATAAATGACCGTATTTTTCAAGTGCAAAATTTAATAGGTGCATGAAATATTTTCGTTTTAATATGTTTGATACATAGTACTGTTGTCTGATAATAAAAAGACACTTTATTCCTATTTATGCTACATTTAAGATATACTCGTATGATATATTGCGTTGCCCTCAACAATAAAAAAATAAATAAAAAAAACATCATAATTTACATGCAAGTATTCGTGTAAGAAAGGGATCTACAATATGTGCATATTTTATTTGTTTTTTTCTGTAAATATCTCTACCATAGATGCGACTGGCTGTCACTGTATTATTTACATAAAAATAGACATATTATTATAAAGTGACATGGCTGATATTCTCTAACCCTATAAAACGAAGACATATATATTTTTGCCTGATTGTAGATCTCATCGAGACGAATCCGGTGAGCATATTTATTTTTAATTTGTTGCAACAGAAAGAGAAAACATTTTTGAGAAGGGAATATGGGAGTCTAGGCATTTACAGGGCTTATGACCTATCGTTGGCTGGTTTAAGTGGCCACTTTACACACTGTGTAACTTTCACCATTCTGCCTACGTTTGAACATCCACATTTCCTAACTCTTCCATCTGTTGACTTTTGCCAGCCAGTCTGCAAGCATTTGGCCATACTCAAAACATTGTAATATACATTTTTTATTTTTTTAAACTTTTTGTACATAATACATTGGCGGGCTTATTGCCAAATGGCAATTTCTTCCAACCAACCAACCAACCAATAAAATAAACGTTTCATTTTTATAATACAAGTTAAAACATATTCAATAGAAAATAAAGATTAAAATAAAGCTAAAGATATGTAAAAATATAAATAAATGTATTTGTGTATAAATTACCCTAAATCAATACCATTATTAAATGGGAAAAGGGAAAAAAGAGGAAAGAGGAAAGGAGGAGAGATTAAGGAAGAGAAAGGAGATGATTCTTCAGACGTGATTTAAACAGATATACTGTAATTATAATAATAAAAATACTTTATAGTTTTATTCCACTTTTATTTATATTTTTTTAATAATTTTTTTACCAGTGACCGGGTTTCGTCGTGACCGACATCGTCAGACTGGTATATTGGTAGCCTATAAAGTATTTTTATTATTATAATTAAAATGCAGTTCTACCAAGAAGTGTCAGTAGAAAGAAGATATACTGTAGTAACATCTTTGATGGTGGATGGGAGATGATTCCACAGTCGAGCGGCATGGATACTATATGAGTTAGAGAAGAAAGACGAATTGTGGATGGGTATTAAGAGAGTGCTTTGAGAATTAGAACGATGAGGTAAACCATGAATTGATTTATAACTTAATATGCTTTAAAAAGTTACTTATCATACATATTTAGTCATCTTTTTACTGATGTTTTGTTAAGAAAAATATTTTGACATCTTCACTATTATTCGTATTAAAACATTTTCTGTTTGTCTCATAAATTTTAATTCATTGTTAATTTGTAATTAATCATTTTTCCGTTTGATATTTTCCGCTTTAATCATAATAACTTATTAACAGTACCCTCATTACATTATCTTTTAAAAGGTCAACACAGTACGTGACGACATCTGTGCCATACAATATCTGTTCTCGTATATTTTTATAATATTTATTTTTTTGCGTTTTTATGATTGACCCAAACATTTCAATTTTGGCGGCCATTTCCATCGAGTTTTATACAGCTCACTCTCATGAAATGGGCACCGAGTTCGAATCTCGGCCTCCTAATCTGTGAGTCCGCAACACTTACCACGGGACCACGACTTGGTTCTATTCAATAATTATCGTTTATTTGTTTCATTATTTTACCTGCAACTGAAATTCAAGTTAGTTAAATCAATGACTTTTATTAATTCTTGTGTGTCTATGATGTAACATGAGTCTACATAGGATACGAGATTTGATATATCCGTTTTGTTTTTTAAAATTATGAAGTTGTAATTTTTGTAATCTTCAAATGGACATTTTCACACAGGATTTTAATACGAACAATATTTATTCTTGCTATGCGAAGTATAATTATGTGAATGAAAGTGTCGCCAATACAACGACGAATCTGTTTAACTGTATAAGAAAGAGCACGACTATAGAACAAGGAAGATGAAGACGCTGTTCTGTAGGCGGTGTTTGTGTGAATGAGACAACAGCATCCAGATAGCACTATAGATACGTCGTGTACTATGTGCATAAGACAAGGAAAACATCAGTCGTGTGTGTTTTCTCATTCGTTCAAATCAGTCGTTTATTGGCAGTGCGCGGGAGTTCACGCTAGAATGACCGACGTAATTTTGATTTAAAATTTAATCTGCTGTAACAGGCATAAATTATGTTTATAATTTTTGTCCCAATGTTTTTTTTTCAAATGTCTGCACTTCAGAATATTTCGTCATTTGCTTAATGTAACACGACGTTACAGCGCCGTATCCAAGTGATTTTTTTTATTACAGTCTTTTAAGAGTTAAAATAACAGCTGATTTAAATCACGAATCATCATCCAGTTGCAATCGGGCCTTTTCACGTATTTCTTCACCTAACCTTCTTTACATAGTTAACATTATGGCTGATCGTTCGGTCAGCCGAAATTAATGAAAAAAATATAGGTACTATTATGAAAATGAAACTTTTTTATTAGTGTTACACAATTTTTATTATTTTACAAGAACACTACTACAGTTTTGGGAGAGCACTCCTCCCATCAACGGTTGAAATAAAACTAATATAGTAAACACAGAATATTGTTCACAATGTCATAGAATTTAAACAAAAAATAAACAAATTAATCAGTGAAACTTAGAGCTAGGGGTTTTTTTATTTTTAAGTTTCACTGATTAATTTGTTTATTTTTTGTTCAAATTCTATGACATTGTGAACGATATTCTGTGTTTATTATATTAGTTTTATATCACCCGTCGATGGGAGGAGTGCTCTCCCGAAACTGTAGTAGTGTTCTTGTAAAATAATAAAAATTGTGTAACACTAACAACAAAGTTTTATTTCATAATAATTTATAATGAAGTGTTACGAAGTGAATGCTGATTCAATTAACAAAAAATATACTATTCAATGTGGCGTGTGGTTATTCAGCCAAAATGCAATATGGCTGATCTTCTATTGACCCTTCTACAATGCTGAGCCGTTTTGTATTTGGCTAGCCAATACGTGTTCCGGCTAAAATGAAAATCCGGTAGCGATACATTTATACGTCAGCATCAAAATGGATTGCATTAAATGGGGTTAGTTGATGCAACTCATTGTTTTAATCCTGACAAAAGCGTAACTATTATTTGATTTAACTTTTACGCCTGCGTTGCGGTAGTGCAGTTTTTTTTGTCATTTTTCTTTTACCCGGTCGACTTGTTGAAGTTAGAATCCCTCCCTGAATATTGGAGCAGTATAGTAGGTACCACCCCCCTGTCTGGACTGATATAATTGATCCCCCTTGGATTGCACCCTTCGATGGTGAAATATTTTTATATGCAGAGTGTTTTATGTTCGTGTTTACATACGAACAACGTTGACGTGTTGCTGTCAAAAGGAAAACATCACATACTACGAATACCGATAAAAATATAAGAAATGAATTTATAATAATAAATTGTATTTTCAAAATCAATATGGATTTTGTGGAGAAATGTTTTCATATATAACGTTAGAAAAGAAATATAAAAAAAATATGTCACTAGAAAGACGCGACATGTTTGGCATTAATAGTTGTGACGTTAAGATTCGTGACGATGTTCTAAAAAAAAATAGTGTTCAGGAACATAAGTGGTATTTGGGGCGTGGCCAAAGCAATGACTGTTTTTGCGGGAATTCATTATTACAAATTTTGAAAAATAAATTATGCTATTAATTAATAGCAAAAAAAAATTTTTTTTTGCTCGACACTATTTTATAGATTCTTATTACTTTAAAAATGTAATAAAAAGTAATATTTCCCTATTCAATATATTGTAAAACGACTAAGACCTTCCGAACGACCAGCTGTACAATCCCGCCGATCCTAAATAATAGAAAATTATTTATGTAGAAAACTTTTACAGATGTATCTACCTGTACTATTTATTTTTCCATGGAAAAATTTTATTAATCGTTTATCTACGTTTATAATTGATCATTTCCATCTTTAAACATACCCGCTTAGGTAAATTGGGCGCGCGATTGCCAATAAACAGAAGTAAAAAAAGTAAAGTGGCGGCCTCCGTGGTGTAGTGGTCTAGACGCTTGACTCGCGCATGAAAGGTTCCGGGTTCGATTCCCGGTAAGAACACAAAAAATAATATGAAATTTTTCTCAAACCTGGTTGTTTTGTAATGTAATTCACCACTGTAATTGGGCCTTCTGGCCTGTTGTGGTGCAAAAAATAATCTAATCCTGACACCATTCCTGCTGTTCTTATGTAAAATGACTTCCTGAATCCGAATATTGCCCCCGTTTTTCCTCATCACCCGCTGATTTTGGAGGAGCCCCCCCCTATTTTTATCACTTTTCGATAGTAATTTTATGGCCATTTATTTCATTTTGATGGTTCAACAGGATTATTTTAACTGAAAAGAATTAGAGACGTGAGGTTGTCGATTAGCTGAATCACCCACCCAATCAATACGGTGGGTTATTAGGGAAAACGGGGGTCACATTCGGATGCAGAAGATCATTTTACAAAAGAATCAGCGTGAATGGTGTCAGAGTCGATTTTCATGCAGACCAGTGTTATTATTGTTATATCTGATGATATGTGATATAAAAATTGTATGGTTATTGACTTAATATATTATCTCATTTAAGCTTCACGCTCGCACGGCGATTGCATAATATTTTTAGGATATTTATAATATTTTTTATTTGTTTTAAATCAAATATACCATTTAACAAAAACATTTATGCAAAAAGGTCATTTATGTTTTTTTTTTTTTACTCTATTGATAAATAAATCGTAAATTTTCGTAGATAACACGACGTTTTCCGGCAACAAAAAATGCATTTCGAAGCTCGAAATGTTGAAATTTATTTGTGCCCGAGATTCAAATTAACCGAGGCTTGAAAGGCCGATTAACTGATGTCCGGAGAAAGGATTAAATCAGATTTTTTCGCATGTAATTGTTTAATGAATAAATAAAAACAACCCTTTGCGCGCTACTACGCTACTACGCTCCGCTAACTCGCCCCATATTGATATAAATATTTTATTTACCCATATCTCCCAAGCATATCGCGTAAATTGCAGAGGGCTTTTAGGCATTTTAAATTATTACCGAGATATTAATTAGACACGCCAAACGAGAGTTTAAATTTAATGCGAAACACATGTAGGAACTCGGAACCTAGGGGAGGTTTTTTCAAAAACATTAATTCAAGGGTTTGCCTGTGCATTGTACAATGCAAGGATCATTAAAATATTTGATGACTGCGACTGGTAAAGTTGAAGCATGAATAAATTTAATGAGAGTGGATGGTGGTGGTTGCTCAAAGCTTATAAACAATCTGAAATTTCGTACAAATTTATCAATTTTGTAATATCAACAAATCACAACAGGGGTGATTAACATTTTAGAGAAGGGAATATGGAAATCTAGGCATTTACGGGGCTTATGACCTTTCATTGGCTGGTTTAAGTGGCCACTTTCCACACTGTGTAACATTCACCATTTTGCCTATGTTTGAACATGCATATTTCTTCGATTCTTCCATCTGTTGATGTTGATTTAGTGAACTTGAATAACTGAAACTTTTATTGTTGTGAAGAGATTCATCTGATCGAATTATTTCCCATACTAGGCAACGCCTGAAAACAATTTTCAAACTTCTTCTTGGACCAGTTGGTTTTATAACAATATTTTGAGTTTGTCCAAATGTTTGCAGAAATTTTGTGACACATTTTATTGATTTTTATTTATTTATTAATGTACACGGCACGCAGTGCCTTTTACATTAAAAAGATACACATTAAAATTAATATAAACACTTCAATATATTGCGAAAAACTTCAAAATTAATTGAAAAGTATTATGTTACATAAATACTAAATATAACACAGCAGTATTGTATAAAGAACATATTTAGATATAAAAACATAGTTAAACAATGTGCGCAGATAAAGTTTTAAAAGGAAAAGAATTTATATATTTTTTATTTAAGAGGTACATATAAGCATATTAAATACAATAAAATTCTTTTGTCTCAAAAAATAATAATTAAAACATATTAATAATAATAACAAATTTAAAAAATAGGTAAACACGTAAATATGGTACACAATAGTACCCATATAAAAGTAAACGTAGAAAGCACTATTATCTATCAAATGTAAATTACTGTTCACCACCTTTGAAATGATTAAATAGAGTTGATTTATATCAAGTATACTTGTATACTTTATGTGAAAAATATCAGCAACGTCGGAATAGTTATTGCTGAGTACATGGAGTCGATTCAGAATAGCATTTTGCGGCATTCTCATTATCATATTCTATCACATCAACCCTGATGATGAATGGGACTTCAATGCGATCAGAAACGTCAGTATAGAGGGCGAATGACACGCTGCACAATAACTGAACATGCAATTAAGTCATTTATATCAACTAACAACGAAACTTTATTAAGAAAGTTAAATTGTGAAATATTTACATTTACAACTATAAATGTGTTACAACGGAGAGGGAAAACATTTTTTCAGAAAACAGGGGGATATGGAAGTCTAGGCATTTACGGGGCTTATGACCTGTCGTTGGGTGGTTTAAGTGTCCACTTTACACACTGTGTAACATGCTCCCTAACTTTTGAGGAAATGTGGATGTTTAAACATGGGCAGAATGGTGAATGTTACGCAGTGTGTAAAGTGGCTACTTAAACCAGCCAATGACAGGTCATAAGCCCCGTAAATGCCTAAGCTTTCATATTCTCTTCTCAAAAATATTTCTTCTCTCTGTTACAACAAATTAAGATCTAAAGCAAACCCTAGGGACGAAATCCAGCCTGCCTCCAAATATTTGGACTCACTCAAAACATTTGGACTCACTCAAAACATTTGGACTCACTCAAAACATTTGGACTCACTCAAAACATTTGGACTCACTTAAAACATTTGGACTCACTCAAAACATTTGGACTCACTCAAAACATTTGGACTCACTCAAAACATTGTTGATTTACAACTATTATGACCCGTTACAGGCTGGTTTGAGTGATCAATTTACACCATTCTATCGTATGTCTAAACATCCCTCAGAGTAATGATTCTCTAGAGAAGCCCTTAAGCTCTTGTGCATAGAACAAAAGTGTTCGAAATTTTTGGTTTGGTTTTAAGTTTAGCAAGCGTGTAACGGACGGTTTCGGTAAGCGCTAGCAATTCTCGACCCAAGTACCTATGCCCCGTTGTATTGCTGTAATCTGTAGCTAAGTTCGTGGTCAATAAGCATAGAATGGTTTTTCTCCGTATAGGCGACTTAATTAGGTAATTACTCTAAGAAACATCCACATTTCTCTTTGAATTCTTCCATCTGTTGATTTTTGTGAAGCAAAAGAGCTTAATCCTCTATCAATGTAGGTGAAGTTAGCGACCAAGGAAGATACGTCGACGATTGAGTCGCGAATTCACGGATCAGAGATCCTAGGTTCGAATCGCGTTGTGCTCTAACTTGATTCCCATTTTTCAAGCACAGTTATTGCCGACTAATGAAAAATGTTCCCAAAATCGAAATATTTGATTAAATAATAAGAACGCATTTTTATTTGAATTATTTTCTCTTTTGATTTATTCAAAACGAATGCTATCGAAACGCGATCTCTCAGGTGAATGTGTGTTAAACCGATGTATGATAGGCGCACAAATGTTGAGATCCGTGAACTGTGTAAGGCTGAGACAAGCATTATCGACAGAATCAAGAAAGGGGTGCTGCGTCGGTTTGGACATGTAGAGCGAATGAACAGCGAAATAACGGCTAAAAGGATGTACGATGCGAATGTTGATGGATGCAGAAAACGAGGAAGACCGAGAAAGACATGGCACAATCAAGTCCCTCAAATACTTGACGATGGACATGTCAAGAGTAGGAATAATCGGCGTGCGTGCATGGGAAGATTTGTACGAATGAAAAGGAAGCGAGGTCTGTATGCAAAGCCAAAACACCAAAACAGTAGTCTATTTGAACTACAAATTATTGTTTTATTAATTTTATTATCAAATAAGTATATAGTTATTTGTGCGGATGTCGAAGGACTGGGAACTGGCCGGTGTAGAGGAGCCAAATGGCCCGCGACGGTGGCATGCTTCTCGGCTCAATATCTGCACAGTACCCATGTGCATTATATTACTACTATGATTTTTTTATTAGTATTATTTTTATTGTTTTTATTATTTATTTATAAATGTATGTGTACATCTATGCATAAATTTATGTGTGTGTATGTATACGCATATATTATTATAGATACCAACTACTGTAACTAGAACATAATATATAAAGAATTTAAATGGATGCCTCGACACGAGCTATGCCCAGTGATGTGTTCATATAGGAAAGGAAAAATAATAAAATATACGAAATAAATATATATATAGATGCAGAGTGATGTGGTGTTCTACCCTCTCTGCCTACCACCTCTACGGGGAATCGGCGTGATGGTTTGTTGTTGTAGTTTCGACTTATATATATATAATGACAGAAATGAAGAACACTGAATGTAGTAACGTAGAAAGCAGCCAGTCTTCAATTTTGAAAAAATGAGATATTGGTGTTATCGGGTGCAGTAAGGTCAATTCTATGTTCTGTTAAACACAGCCATGCCGTTTTAAATAAAAAAAACTGTAAAAATCACCTTATAAAAATAGCGTTGATCTCAAAATCGGCATTTCTCAATTTGTAGAAAACACCCACAGCTTTAGAAAAATCTTACGGTACTTTGAAACTACTACTAAAACTGGTAAAATACGTAATTAGATACATGTTTGAAGTATAAAAAAACTAATGTATCAATTGTTTATCATTTGTCAAAGTCAAAAACATTCCAACTTGTGTAGATTTGATTATTCACTGTTTTCACAAGGTGCTATTATCTCAGTTTCACTTTTCTATGGCTGGCTGCTTTCTACATAACTGCGTTCACTTTTGAGTGAGGAATATAGACGTTTATTTACAGGGCTAATGACCTGTCATCGCTGATTTTAGTTATCACATTACACTGATTACTGTTATGGAATATACACCAATCTCTCAAAAAACAAACTGACAAACTGATGATATTCAATCCGTATTCATTACGTCAGCAAGGCTAATTACGAGAGTTAAAAAATATTCTCACTTTTCGCAGTATTTTCGAGATTTGCACTGGCTAAAAATATGAGTTTTGTTGGACAGTATTTAAATCCCTTCATGAAATGGCACCGAGATGTCTATCGGACTTCCGTTTAAGGGAAAATACATGTCAAAGAAAATCTACTCTTAGGGCACCATTTGATTAGATCAGAGAAGAATTTGTCGAACTCCGGCTTAGCCCAAACACGAGGTTCAAAGATCGTTTTTCTGAAGCCGGTTTCTCTGCCTGGAACCAATGAGGAAGTTCAGTGCTACGGAAAATAAGATATAAAAATGTTTCATACGCGCGGTAAAAATTACAGAATTTAATTGTACGGCGAAGTTTCTCTAAAATGTACGAAAAAATCATAAAAAAGATTTCAATAAAAATTACCTACTTTAAATGACGTCACAAGCTCTTTTACATCAACCAATTATAGTGTTGTGATAGATTTCCGGTTTCCGGGAAGCCAACCCACCAATCAGGACAACTCACCGAAGATAACTAGCGACGTCACGCTTAGAGTAATAAAAAAATTACACAACTCTAAAAAAATCCTAATTATGAAAATACGATACATATTTTTTTTCCGACTTAAAACTTTGAAAAAACAACTGAACTTCATTTTGCTTTTACGTCTGCGAATCATCGATAGTCCTGTCCTAGTCAGTTCGGATCAACTAAAATCCCACTTTTTTCGTTTATCATACCTTCAATTTTAAAATCAGAATGTTTAATATGATGTAGCGATAGCAATATAGATATATAAAATGCAAGGTTTTAGTATACAATTGTAAAGCGCCCTTGATGTGATTTTTCATAAAAATGGTTCTATATAAATCAATGAAATATTTTACCATTATTATTACAGCATAACAGTCATCAATCCATATAAATGATTTTTTTCTTCTTCTTCCAAGTCGGTCCCTCAATGCTGAGGATCGTGATCACCATGAACACTTCTGATTATTCTGTTCCACTCCAGTCTGTCCTCAGGCCGACGTACTGACTCATCAAATTTTAGTCCCGTAGCCACCTTTATTTGGTCAGTCCTTTATATGGGATTCTACCCCGGCTTCTCTTACCTTCAACTCGGCCAGACATTATTGCCTTTTCTAGATTGTCTGCTCACGTCTAGCAATATGTCTAAAGAAAGACAGTATCCTTCTTAAACACACCACTGAGAGATGATTTTTTAATGAATTATGATTAATTTTTTTATCCTCAGATAAATACATGTTCTAAAAAAATATGCTTACGGTTGGTTTATAGGTTTGAACACTATCGAAATTCAGTACATTTATCAAGAAAAGATTTCTCTTCCTTTCATATTTGAAGTTTTCCTTATTCCTTCATACGCAGCCATAAAGCGCTTAATAACCTATGTGTGTATTTTACGAGTGGTCGTTAGCCCAGCGGCTTAGGGGAGCAAAAAATAAATAAGGGTTCAAATCCTCGGAATCTTATTGTATGACACACTCCCTCTTCATTTTATATCGGCTTAGAAATTAATAGCTGTTTGAGAAACTGGTATATATTTTGAAAAAAATGTTTCAGTGAGTATTTTACTTTTTTTCTCAAGGGAAACCGATATGAAGTCCCAATGTCTTTAAAGCGATTTTTAGGTATTTGGAGGGAGTGCTTTAACTTAAAAAGTATTTTTCTTTACATTGTACTTTAGCATATATTGTAATACATACCTTGAAATTTCACTGATTTATGAATCAAGGAATGAATTAAGTTTGATTTATATTTAATTCTAGATTGTATCTTACTTTAGTTAACCACTAAAAACGCGTTTTTGTATCTTCTTCCATGGATGCTTTAAATAAATAGACGTCGTGATGCATTTAAATAATATTATTTATTTACGGACATTGTCCATTTATAAAATTTATAGGGATGAATATTACATGATAATAATAGTTAAAAATATTTAAAAAGAATGAAAGAAGTATTGACAAACATAAGGGACATCAAGACAAAATCTGGACTAATTATTTAGTGCTCGTTTGAATCGTTGTAAACTTAAACCAAAAAAGTCCTGGTATTGTTTTTAGTTAACAATACGACAATGACGGGTCATTGGAGAATTAAGGTCATATTTTGCTCTATGCTGATCGATGAACAGTATTTCATTGTTTCTGTGATGATTTAAATACTGACGTATATTTGTAGCATTCATTGGAAGGGTAACTTTAGAACTGGTTCGTGGTTCCGTGGTAGTATTGTAAACTCGCGGTCCGAAGGTCCGAGGTTCAAATCCCGCTCTACCACAACTCGATTTTAACATCTAATCCATTTTTGAACCCATTGACACTAAACATTGAGATAAGCTCTTGTGGCAGCTCATTCCAACCATCAACAACTCTATTGCTCAGGAAATGCTTCCGTGGATTTATATTTGAATCTCATTTTCTTCCGCCTTTTCTAACTAAAAAAAAACATAAAGGACCTTTACCATTTCAACATGTCTTGCAACTACTTGATATGATATTAACATATAGTACAACATTTTAGAGAAGGGAATATAAAAGTTTAGACATTTACAGGGCTCATGACTCGTCCTTGGCTGATTTTAAACATCCAGGAAAAATATGAAATTAAGTAGTGTAAAACCCCTTTTTAATTTATTATTGATGTTTTCGTGGATCGAACACGGGAATTGTAGCCAAACGCGGTAATCCCCGCGCCTCTGGTGAACATTCAACCATTCATAAAATTGTTTTTAATCTGTGTAAGAGCAAAAAAGTCAAGTAAAATTTTCTCTTTGTAAGCTCGTTACGTTTGGCCCCTCGTCACCTTTTGAGATTTTATATTCCCTTATCCCATGACGTCATCCCCCCACCTACGCTAGTGTAGGCGGGGTGCGAGGGGAGGAGAGACGAGAGCGCTATGTTAGGGTGGGTCGGGAACCCCCGAGAAAGTATTACCCAGAGGGTTGAGTCACGGACACAGCTGATAGAGTTTATTCTTTCTGGGAATGGAAATGTACGTGATGGAATGCTTGAACGTATTTATTTGATGGCTCTCAGTTCTGGGTCCTTGCTGGAATCCGCAGAACTGTTTTTAATATTTTTGTGAGAAATATTTGGAGCAACACGGAAAATGGCGAATGATGTTCTAGGTACAACCAGGGCTGGTATTCCAAACGCGCTCGCGGCTGTATTATCTCGTATATTTACATACAAATATTTTGTATCTAAATACACGAGAAAAACTGTTTTCTCGTGCCGCGAGAGTGGTTCAGAATAGCACCCCAGGGCCATAATGAGGAAGTTCGGTGTTTTTTTTTTTAAACAATAATTTTCTAATTAACTATTAAAGTAAGGCATTTTTTTATTATTTTAATTTTATGTATCGTATCGTATGTTAAGCGCTATGATTTTTTAAAGTTTTGTGTTTCTGAAATAACTTCACGTGTCAGAGGTTCTCTTCCCTTATTCTCGATTAGTTCTTCCGTTGGTCCATTGACGGAAAGCAAGCGGAAATTTTACATAACTCTCTTATCATTGGTAGATTTATATGAATCAGTAACTTCGTTTAAATTAATTAGTTTTTATTAAAATATTTTAAATATTTTTTTGCGTCTAATTTTAGGAAACTTTGCCATACATCTTAATGCTCCAATTTGTTTTTATTTCAAAATGGAGATAGATTTGTTTACCCCTAAGTGCATTTTTTGTCTTAGATAAAAAAATCATTTTATAATAAATAAGTAAAAAATATATCTTATTTATCAATTATACAAATATTTTTTGTAATGATAATATGGTTGAATGTTTTTTTAAATAATAAAATGTTAAAATTGTGCCTTTATATCTACAATAGGTTTTAATTTTTATGAGTTTATTGCCATACAAATTTGTAGATTTGAAGTGTTATTTATACTGTATTTTTTTCTGTTACACAAATTATTCATATCTACACTAAGTAAAAAAACAAAAATTAATATTTTGAATTAATTATAGAAATAAAAGACGCGCGATACTTAAATCCGCATATTTAAAAACACCAATGGTCGGTTTCATCGCTTTCGCCACGTCTTCGAGACTGGTATCTTTATTATAAAGTTCAGAATATTTATAAATAAACAACAAGGATAGGATCTATCTTACGTCAAACTCCTCTTTTGAAATTTGCGGCATTCTACTGCGGTAGCCGCCTTAGCTTGGCGATTGACTTGCAGCACTGATCATATGTTGTTCGGAGGGTTTTGATTTGGGTGGGTCTGGGATTAAACTTATTTCAAAATAACGGTCGCTGACCACATTTTTTTTTGCATGGAAGGTAAACAATTGTAGGGGAGACCGGCGCTAGTGGACCCACTTTAACTTCGTGATTAAAAAAGGGGGAAAAAAAGCCTCTTACCGATGGAATATTAATCGAATTTTGTAATATATAGATTTGATTATGTGATCATACAATAAAAAACTTAAAACATCTGCCTATTAGGAAGCAATTATGTTTACAGAAAACTCCGTCCGGTGGGTCGACCAACCCCGGGTGTGGGGCTATTAGACTTAAAGTATTGGATTAGTTGACTCATTCCAAAATAAAAGGATAATGTTAGATAAATCAAGTAAAAAATACTAAAAGGCATGATTTATATTTCGATTCAACAATGTTTTGAGTATGTCCAAATGCTTGCAGACTGGCTGGATTTTCTTCCTAGGGGGTTGTTCGTATTAAAATTTATTGCAACAGAGAAGGGAAACATTTTTGAGAAGGGAATATGGAAGTCTAGGCATTTATAGGGCTTATGACTTGTCATTGGCTGGTTTAAGTGGCCCAGTAGACAAAGTCAGTGTGTGTAAAGTTAGTAGTAATATGTTGGTAAAGATTATATCAATTAGTAGTTATTGTGATTATGCATTGGTTGTAAATAGCGTTCCCAAATTAGGTGAGTCGAGTAACCCCAATGCCGCTGAGTCGACTAGCCCAAGTCGTCAGTTTTCATTTGAAAGCATTATTTCCAGTAAACGGCTGGTCCGACAAGAAAACAACTACCGCTAACCACTTACGAAAGATGCAAGATTAGCATTCGTTATACGTATATTTACCCCGTAATAGAGGACGAAAATTTTGGTTTTGACATAATAATAACTCAATTTTATAATATTTGGAGTTACCGTAGTTTTCCTTTCTCTCGCGTACATAATTAATTTTACTGATATCTTCTGACCTCTGGTTGACACGGTTTTCTTACTATTTCATTCACAAACTATCATTATATTATTTAATGTTTACTATAAATATATTATATGTTTATCAACCTACGATATACGAGTCAACGAACTCATTATAAAAACATGTCTTTTTAGAAATATTATTTTCCTGTTTTATTTTATTTTGTTTTATTTGGGAAACCAACAGTTCTACATACATATTTATTGTAAACAATAGATATAGTGTATAAACTAAGAACCAATAACAGATTTCCACAAATTGTACAAAGTAAAGAAAATATATTTAAAAAAAAAACTGTAAATGGGGCGGGATTTGGACAGGGAAGAGGGGGGGATAAGGAGGGGACAAACTAAAAATAATTTTAATACAACGAACTACTTTCGTGACGTCACTCGTTTTTCCAAATCAACCAATGATAAGAGAGTTGTGATAGTGATTATAATATTAAATCTGTATTAACCATTATATATACACTTTGATATACAAAACAAAATATTTCAAAAAACAAATGTATACACGGTTAAATGGTGGGTTTATTGCCACTAGGAATTTCTTACAATCTTACCAAAAACAAATTTAAAATACAATAATAAAAAAAGTAAAAAATAATCAATGAAAAAAAAATTAATAAAGTTCTATAAATTGAAAGTCTAGAAAAATAGAAACAGTAAAAATAGATGTGATAGATTTCCGGCCTACGGTAATCTATCACATCTACTTGTGAGATGAAACACGTGAAGTAATTTAAAAATACAAAACTCATAGTGCTGATAATACGATACATATTTTTTTTTAAAACACTGAACTTCCTCATTACCTACAGAATAAGGGCCCAGGGCCCTGATTACGATGGGAAGTTAACAGAGTTTTTTTCGACTGTCTACAAAGATAAATCGATATTTGTGTACGAAAATGAGTATATTTGCGTGAAAATGAATAGTACCTTCGTCGGTAACCTATAATTGAAGATGTTTAGAAGAAAAAAATGTATGCATATTCTGATTTTCATACAGAAAACTCAATTTTACTCTGTAGATAAAATGGAAGATGAATGTTAACTTCCCATTGTAATCGGGGCCCTGGTCCGCGAGTCCGCGACACTACACACGGGACAACTGCCCACAGCCCGATTTTTAATTTAAATTTTTAAGTTATTTACATAATATTGTCAAACGAGAAAACTATTTTGGCCTCTAACGGAAGTTCAGCAGAAACAACTCGTTCTATTTTCAACTGCTAGTCCCAGAATAGACATTCCCTAACGACTGAAGGTGTATTTACAGATTCTATATATTCTTCTAACGTCTTCTCTTTGTTACTGCCTGCTACGTACAATACGAGTATGTACATGTACGGACGCCCACAGCTCCGCACCCTCGGCATAGTGATTTATTTTTCCTGGCGAACAAGAAATATCTTAACCCTTAAATGTATCGGGTGGAAATTTCTATCATACTCGTATCAAATATTTAGATACTCAGTGAAAATCAGATAACGCCTGCAAAATACCCGTTCTCCTCTACGAATGCGAACCGTGGCACCTCACTAAAATAGCCAAATACTATAGGGCCTTACTTATTAAATTTCCTTATACCAGGTTTACACTAAGAAATAACTATACTCTAGAAATAATATAAACCCTAGTTGTCTCTTCTTTAAACCTGCGGGATCACGCCGTCCTGGAAGGCCGTCAATGACGATCTTTAGACTTTATTCGGCGGAATTAAGGGGCGCTGGATTGACTTGGGAAGAAGCGAGAGTGCTGGCTGGCGATAGGGTCTCCTGGAGGCAGCTGGTGATGTGCACATGCTCCACTTAGGAGCGGATGTGGAAAAGAAGAAGAAGTTAAATAACGTTTATCAGCTGGAGTAGTTGATGTTTGATATAAAGCATTAATGTGATACAAAAAATTCTTCATTTAAGGGTTAATTTGAGCTTTTATCTTTGTGCTTTGTTCTCCCCCGACAAAAATATTTTAAAACATATTGTATTTTAAATTTAACAAAGCAAAATATTTAGTCAAATCAAAACCTTCATTACACGGGCTTAATTCAATGTTGTCATGTTAATGAATCAAAAGTTAACTTTGGATCTATGACTTAAAGGCCTTTTGCATAAAAAAAGTTAATAACAGGCAACTCTCCTATAACACAATCTCCAACAACACGGTTTCGCTCTAACGCTGTTAAAATTTTGCGGAAACCCTTCTGCACCACGGCTGTGTATATGATGAGTGTACATAATCACGTGTTATAAGGATATTAGCATACAATACGTTCAAGATTTATTGAAGGAAGATGAAATCGGAGAAGCGTATTTGTTAGAAATGGATTCCCTGTCACAGAACTAAGTTAGTTTTCCTATTTAGACTGTCAATGTAAATTATATTAATATTCTTATTTTATTTTTGCATAGTTAGATAAATACATATATATATATATATATATATATATATATATATATATATATATATATGTCTTTAGTATTACAGACTCATTATTTTCTTGATATTTTTAATGTAACGGTTATTTTTGTTCGTCGCAATTGACTTCTGTTTAGATTGTCCCCCTTCCAAACGTTTCTAATGTTTTTCTATAATATTGATGTTGGGGCAGCCAAACGCATGGTTTAGGATCAGTTTGTTTTCTTACGAGATAAAATTCTGATGTATTTAATGGGGGAGGACGCAAGAAAGAATAACGATGAAAGGCCGAATGGTTTATTAGTGGAATCTTAATCCGAAAAACTTAATGGAAAATGGTTATTCAATAAACCTGTAGCTGCAAGACGCATAAGTATGATTAACGTACATCGCCTTCGAGTTGATTTTCACGAAAGTTGTGCCATAATCATCCGTAATAATAATTAAACGCTTGATAAAAAACATAAATATTTAGGTCCTTTATTATTCATTTTCAAGCATTACCTTTGTGGTTAAACATTTCACTTTTCTGTGTCAACCGGTTTCGAAACGCACCTGTCTCTTCGTCAGGACACAAGTTACACTAACATGCAAATTCCATATATACCTATACCATAGTAGTTGCACAAAAAATATAAAATCACCGTGCTTATAGGACACATGTTAGTATAAGCTAACACGACTATAAGTGCCCGTGAGTGTTTTTATTTTATTTAAAGATATGTTGAATATTACAAAACGTATTTAAGAAAATAAACTATGCATTTACATAATCATTTCTAACGGATTAGATATGAGTAGTTCAAAATTGGTTTGGCGCAATGACACAAACCATTTTACTTCTACCCGTCTCCATTCTCCATTTGTTAAAGCCTTTTTAAACATTATGTATGTACATTATTTAACTGACTATTTCGGGGGCAGTTTCCGACGAGTTGTAAATAACTCCCTAACGGAAAATGTGAATCAAGTTATGACAGAGCGGAGTTCGAACCTCGGATTCTGATCCGCGTTCGTTTGTTATTTTCGTGGAAAAAATACTTAAATCGTAAAGTTTTAAATTTATTTACATTTCTGCATAACGGAGCTGTTGTCCACCCCTTAGTCTTACGTCAGCAAGTTTGCCTACAATGCTAGAGGTCTCGGGTTCGATTCCCGACATAGTTGACGCGAAATGTTTTGTTGAAAAGGTATTTTTACACTAGAATATTAGTGTCTGGACTAGCACCTGAATCGTAAAACTGATTATCTTATCTTCATGTTACAAAAATGATCAAGGTGCATTTGATTAAAAAATTATCAAGGTGCGAAAAGGGTAACGATGACGATGATTATGAACAGGGCGAGGTCAGGTACTGTAGTACTCTGCTATTTGCAAAAAATAACTCGAGTGCTAAACTGGCCATGCTAGATAGAAACTAAGGGAACCTTTGATCTTAGTTTTTTTTTACATACGAGTAGGAAACTCAAAGAGAAATTCTAGAAGCTTTAACGATGTCAAGTTCGGGTTTAAATACTTCTAGGTAAAGGCGGACTGTAAATTGAAAACGAATTTCATTCAGTTTTGTGATAGGGAAATATTTGAAGAAAGGATAGGAACATGGAATGGATACCTACCTTTAATATGATGTGAATGTTCTTCAATTTCGGGTACTGGATGACGAAATGGATTATTAAATGTAACAATGTTTTCGACGACGCGCGACGAATCAAAGCACTTTTATGTGATTTTATGTGAAGTGAAAAATGTTGTTTTGTTTTTATTCTACATCCGAATCTTCTAATTTTAAATTTCTTCTATCTTCATGTTAGGTAGGTACCATAAGGATGGGTCAAGGGAAGGATGGAAAATAACGGTAATCGGCCAGTAATAGTATCGATAAATGCTGTTATTTACTTAACATATGGACTGTATATCTACCACTTTCTTTCATCCTATTTTAGGGGCAGTTGCACCAAAAAAGTTTACAAACCTTTAAAGGCCGTTTATACGTGGACAGTACAATATTGTTTTGTCCCAGAACTCGACTATTGTTCACGTGTAAACAACAATTTATAGGACAAAATATTGTCTTCAGACATTGCCACTGAGATAGACAAGCATGCTATCTCCGCGAAACAATGATACACCCACCACCGTGAACGTGTCGTTCCCGCATATTTTTTCTCCCGAAAATGGAGGCAGAAAAAAGCCTTTTTATTATTCGGTTCGATCTTTAACAACTCTAGTACATCTTGTTATATAATAAATAATATTTTTCATGAACTCGTCTGTAATAAACGCCGTCGTGTATTCATTTTTGCAGCGCTCACGTGTATAATAATAAATAACAAATATTTCATTTTGAGGGCCATTTTCAACGAGTTGCAAATAACTCACTATTAGAAAATAAGATCAAGTTGGGGTACAGTGGGATCCGAACCACGGACCTTTGAGCCGTGAGTCCGAGACACTAGCCACGGGACCACAACCCAAATTTAAATTTGTGTCTCATGCCTCTATGTAAAAATACAAAAATCCCGCGAGGCGACTAACCTCGCACAAAACATCGTAAATTGGCACATTTTATCCTTTGTGATACTCGTTTGAACCCTTTATTCTCTGTGGAGATTATTCTATACCACGCTATCACTAGATTCATGTTCGCATTTAGCGTGACACATGCCCTAGTTGGCCGGGGGTGAGTCGCCTCAGATCGGGACACTAAATCAGTGCATCTCCATTCTGGTTCTCTTTTCCACCCTTCTGATTCACGGGAGAGCATGAAAAGTGGTGACAGTCCAATTTGTAGGAATAATTCGCTGTCATTTTGCTCCGGCATCATCTCAAATAGAAACGCATAATAATGCTATCTATTACTCTCTCCTTTTTACCCTTACCCGTAAGTAAAGGCGAATAAAATACCGCATAGAACAGCGTGTTTCGATCATTTGTTACATAAGACGAGATTAGTTTAAATCTGCGGATGCCAGATCAGACAAACCAAGATATTCCAGTAAAAAAAAAGCGAACAAAATTTTATGCCAGTCTCATTTAATTTGTAAAGGCTTGTTTAAGAGACAGGCTAGCACGTCCTCGAGTTCTTTAAGTTACTGCCAAAATATATCCTTCAAGATTTTAGCAACCAACTTTTTTTTAATAATGTTTTCCTTTTTCCTTTGAATTTTTTAGTATATCTGAAGGTTTCTTGAACCTAGCTGAATAAATTAAAGTACTACGATGGAAAAAATGTATCTATTGATAACTTCGTCTCCAACTTTCTGTAGACTAAGAGCTGTTGTTGCTGGATTTTTCTCTTGTGATGCTAAACTCCAGCCATCTCCTCAACGCTTTTAGAGTCTCCGGTGGACGTTTTCCATCAGTATTCAGGTATGTATGGGATTCTCGTGGAATTTATTATATGTACATGTTGGCACCAGTAACGTCGACGCTTTCGCCTCCATCTGATAACATCTCGAACCTCAGACCTCTCGGGATGTCGTGACACGATCACGCAAAGTCTTCCCGGTTGTCCTTAGCATACTTTTGGTCTTGACAGTATCCACTTTCACTTCAATGCCATATGTGAGGATAGATCTCACACAGGGCTTGCAAATGCGTATCTTGCTATCTGTTCTGATATCTTTATTCCTCTACATGACATTTCTCAGGCAACCCGACGCAGATGCAGCTTTATCTACCTGAGGCCTTAATTCTCTGGGGAGGCCATGAGTTTTAATAACCAGTCAACTTTTTTTCAAAACTTTAATACGGTGGCTTATTATTTTCACCACCAAGTCATACGACATCTGAAATTAACATTTTCGTTCATTTTTAATTCATGATTTGATGTTTTTTTTCTAATTTCCTTTTTAATGACTGTCTAGATTCTTCAAGGATATCCAATCCCTTATAATGTTGAGGGCGTTGGAGTCTTGGCAATGAGAAGTAGTTACCAACATTGTCTTTAAAATATGTAGATTGATTGGTTGGCGATGTTGCAATGCTGTTAGGAATTGAACTCGGATCCTCGGGCGTTTTTATATTGATTACCATGCGGACTAATAACTACCTACGACGTCACACGTATCGGAGCTGTTATAGTTATTATAGTTGTTGCTGCAAATTCATGTTATTGCAATATAGTTGGTTGCGCCACTAGCCAGAAGCTGATGGACGCTCGAATCACAGGTTCGCAGATTTTCGTTATCTTTACATTCTTCGCCACTGAACCCTAATACAAATTAATGCAATTACCTACCTTGTAATGGGATTCTTGGCACTTCATTGATTCGGAACTTCTCTCGCGGCAAGCAGGATCAGATCCTGTGGTTAGGAAGGCACTAATTTATATTGATATGCGATAACACGACACATTGGATTATTGATCACTAAACTCATAAAGTACATGTGGCGTAACCAATGGTCATGATAAATAATGACATTATCCAATAAAAGCCTCCCATCCAATATGCCAAATTTCAGCGAAGAAAGAGGCAATGAAAACAATAGAGTTACGTTCAATTAAAATCGCGGTGTAATTGAAAAAGTTAAGTGTTCATTTCTTGATTTTTTCCTCTCTTTTTTTAATATTGAACGAAGTAAGTCGATTTTACCTTTGTTGGCTCACACGAGTCTCCATAATAATACTAGACTTGATTTGTGTTTCTTTTTTGTGTAATGAAATCGTATTTTGCTACAACAGGCCGAAATTTTACGATTATTTTTATAAATTATGGAAAAAAGTATGCAGAACAATACATATGTGTTAAATTTTTGTTTTTTAATACCCGCATTTAAAAATATGCTATCGTTTGCTTTGTAACACGACGTTACAGCACCGTCTCCAGAAGGATTTTTTAGCGCAGTCTTTAAAGAGATAAATGTCCATTTCTTGTTTGTTTGCCTTTTTTTACATCGTACAAAGTAAGTCCACTGTCCATTTTAGAGTCATGAATGGGACATCCTTGTAAGTCGCGATAGCTCGTTCTTCTTGCAGTAGATTATTATGTATGGCGATTTATATCATTGATAAGCAGACATCGTGAACCGGCGCCGGCGATTTTATCCGCTGGTTATAAATTATTCTCGTCCAAATATGGGCCGGACGTCAGATGTCAGATGGTGCGTTATTGTTCCTGCTATCGGTAGACTTGACATGCGATCATAACAAACTAATGCCCGTTACTATCGTATAAAAAGGCTAATTTTCTTACCACTTTTACTCAGAGATTTTCTGTCTTCTCGTGACAAATCTTTTTTATGTCACTCCAGGAGTAAACTGAAGTTTAGACGATCATTCTAGCAAAAACGGTAACTACTACTCATACCATCACGCCATTTCCCCGTAGGAGTTGGCAGAGAGAATGGACCGCCACACACCTCTATCCTGGCATACATTCCTAGCTTCCTCCACATTCATACATCTTTTCATACATGCCCTTCGGTTCTGTCTGCTTTTGACATGACCAGACTTAAGATTTTGGTTTATCTGATCATGCCACGTCTTCCTTGGTCGTCCTCGTCTCACGTTGCCGTTCATTTTCGCCATATATACTTGTTTTACCATTCTTTCGTCGTCCATCCGTTCTACGTGACCAAACTATATCACAGACCCTTTCTTAATCTTATCAATTACACTTGACACAGATTTACACTCTCGCCTAATTTCATCATTCGTAACCCTGTCATACATTGATTTCCCACACATTCGTCTAAGAGATCGCATTTCAACCGCGTTCACTCGGCTTTCATCCTTCCTCTGCCAGTTCCATGTTTCACTTCCATACATAAGTGTTGGGACTAAAACTCCGTTGTGCACTGCCAGTTTAGCTTCGATTGACATATTTTATTATAAATTACTGTGCTCAGTGCTCCGTTCATTTTGTTGCCCGCATTCACTCTTCTTTCAACATCTTTTTCTACTCTTCCATCTCTTGAAAACATTCTTCCCAGATACACAAATTCTTTTACTTGTTCGAGACATTCGTTGTTTACATTTATTATTCAGTCAGTAACCTTACTATCCCTTTCAAATACCATCACTTTTGACTTACTTTCGTTCATCGCCAATTCGCTATTTTTACAATTTTACTTAGTAGATTATTAAAGATAACTCTGAAGCTAATATCGGTATACAAAATTAATTATTAATATAATATTTTTTTCTTAACATCCTCATTTACATTTGCGGAAAATTCGATTTTATTTACTAAACCGTTGAAGATATCTTTATTAACTTCCCATTATAAAATGGGCCCTGGGCCCTGCGCCCAGATTTAACGATAGTATACCCATGCCATTTTATATGGATAGCGTAAACTCATATTTTCTTTAGGAAAATTGGAATAGTTCAATGAATTTTCATGATATGATTATTGCTTCTTCTTAGATAATTCGTGTTAAAAAATTAAATAAATAATAATTCAATATTATTCATAATGATACCTGAAATTTTATGTTCTGGCCAAATATTATTATTCTTAGAGGTGGGGGGTCAGTGCTATTTAGACCTGTGAATATTTCTCGCCCTCAAAGCCTAGGTCTATAAAGAGCCTGGCTGCTGTGTGGAAGACGAGAGTTTACATTTTGCTAAATCTCCCCCTCCAAGCCCAGATCCGTAAAGTATCGGGCTATTAGGTAAGGGGCGAGAGAGCTCTTTAACACCCTCAGGTTTAACCAGTGGTCCCCAAAGGATGAGGCTCCTTTTATGATGTAAAGCATCACATTCACATATAATGTGTATAGGTGTTTCCTTATGGCCATATATAGTATTGTTGCAATATTTTGACTTTGTCCAAATATTTGTAGACAAAAGACTGGATTTAATCCCATAGGGAGTCATTAATATTAACAAATTACAACAGGGATTGAGAACATTTTGGAGAAGGTAATATGGAAGTCTAGGCATTAACAGGGCTTGTGACCTGTCATTGGCTGGTTTAAGTGGCCACATTACATACTGTGTAACATTCACCTACATTTTGCCTACGTTTATCACCCATATTTCTTCAATTCTTCCATCTGTTGCTTTGAGTGAAGTTTAAGAGCTGAAAATTTTATTGTTGTGAAGAGATTTATCTAATCGAATCATTTCACATACTAGGCAACGCCTGATAACAATTTTTCCTATTTTACACAGTGTGCAAAGTGGCCATTTAAACCAGCCAATGAATGTCATAAGCCCTGTAAATGCCTAGACTTCCATATTCCGTTCTCTAAAATGTTCTCCATCTCTGTTGTAATTTGCTTATATATGACATTGTTAATAGTTAACAGTAAAATACATTGTAACCTAAATTCAGTCATATTACTCCACTACTTCGGGAATTGCACTGGCTACGTTTTCCACAGAGGGTGGAATACAAACTCTGTTGGTTTATGTATAATTAACTGCACAACTGTGCACAAAAGTGACAAAGTACATTATTTTTCTTAGATTAAAAAGCTAAAATAAAATTTATATAATCACTTTGTAAAGCGCCCTTGAGGTATTATATTACGAAAATGGCGCTTTATAAGTTATCCATAATTATTATTAATTATTAACCGTGAAGTGCATACGAGTATTTAGTAAGTGTATGGATGGCGATGGATACTCCAGTACACTTTGATCAGGCGCCAAATTGGAGCAGAGTTCCAGCCAACTGAGATAGCTTTTGGCTTACTATGCGCTGCAATTTGGCCTTAGACCACATGGCTTTTCATAGACAAACATTCTGCTTAATTTTGAGTTTACTAAACTATGGACGCTCTTTGACCCCGTCTGTGTACGACTCACGATGATCGAATAAATTCATTAAATTATTAGGGAATTACTTATAATTTTTATTACTTTTTTTTCTTTTATTGAGGAAACAAACAGTACAATTACATAGTTTTATAGTGTATACAGTTAGACTTAACTCTAATGGACCAGTGAAGTTTCCATATTAGGTGTATTATCGTTATATCTAATTTAAATTCTATGATCTAAGGTTATCAATTAACCATTTTTATCTTTTCAAGTGCAAAATGAAGGAAAAAAAAACATAAATGAAAGTAGTACTTTTAAAAAGTTATTTTTATAAGTTTGTACAACTACTACTAACGTATTTACATAAATGGACATAATATATGAGTATTTTAAAAGTAAGAATTAACATATTACAACAGAGATGAAGAACATTTAAGTGAAGGTAATTTAGAAGTCTAGGCATCTACATGGCTTATGACCTGTCAATGGCGGGTTTAAGTGTCAATGGCGGGTTTAAATTCACCATTCTGCCCACATTTGAACATCTATATTCCTTCAATTCTTTCATCTGTTGATGTTTGTGAATTTAAAGAGCTAAGCTAAAACCTTTATTTATGCGGGTGATATTCATGTAATTGAATTATTTCACCTACATACTAGACAACGCCTGAAAAAAAAAAATTACACGAATAAGTTCTCCCTGTTTCCCAACTTCAGTTATCTTAGCCTTTTTTACACCGGACAGTATTACAGCCAATTTCATCGCGAATCTCCTCCATTAGACTTGAAATGACAGTATATGTTATTCCGCCGAAGTGTAAATAACATATTTTTTCATAACGTTACACATGTCAAATTTCGTGTCAAAAAATAGTATATTCGGGGAATGTTACTGCATTACTTATTTCAAAATAAATATCTGCATCTGGGAGGACATAGAATTCTTGCGAAGCCTTATGGCGACCGTGCTCTATCGGAAACGACATGCAGAGATTGGTTTCGACGCTTTAAAAATAATTAATGACCTTAGTGGATTCACAATTTTTTTTTATTCTGAAAAGCGTTTTTTTATGTATATTTATTCTGCTTGTGTAAGAAAAGATTTTAGGCGTATATATTGTTGTTGTATATTTAGTTATAAAGGTGCTAAACTTGCTTTGTTTCTTTGTTGTTCTCAATATGTGTTTTTTTCTAAATGCTAATATTATTTATGTCCCGAATTGAATTGTTGTAACTCCTGGAAATGTAATTCAACGGATTATAATTGTAAAATACTTGGTGTTATATGATTTATAAATAAAAAATAAAAATAAATGAATTATTTTGATGTTGAAGATAAAGAACGCTCTTGCGCGTTGAAAAAGTTTGAAAGACAAATAATTGAAAGCATTACTCGATGAATACCCATGTCAGACGCAAAATGAACTTTGCGAATCATTAGGAGTTGAACACACAACAGTTGCCAAACGTTTAAAATCATTAGGAATTATTCAAAAGCACGGCAATTGGGTGCCGTACGAATTGAAGCCGAGAGACGTCGGACAAAAACAGCGAGTACTTATTTAAGTCCCCAATATTAAAATTTTGGTAGCCATTTTAAACGAGTTGCAAATAACCCACTAATAAAAAAATGGAAATCAAGTTGCGGCAGAGTGGGTTTCGTACCACGGGTATCTGGTCTGTGAGTCCGCGACAGCTAACTACGGGGCTACAACCCGGTTGGAAATTGATAATGAGGAAGTTGAGCCCTACGGGAAATAGGATTTTTAAAATGTTCTTCTAAATTAGAGAGGTTGTGATAGGTTTCCGGTTTACGGTAAGTCAACTGACGAATCAGCAGAACTCATCAAGAAGAAGGGGAAGAGAACTTGAGACGTCGCACGCGAAGTATTTTCAAAATTACAAAACTTTACAAAATCATAGCGCTGAAAATACTATACATAAATATTAAATTCAATAGCTTAGTTTAATAGTCTATTAACAAATAAAAAAACACTGGACTTCCAAAAATTTTCTAACTGGCACATTTTTCTATTTTCATTTTCTAAAACAAGAAAGTGTATATTGTGGTGTAGTACACAGTACACAGTACACACTCAGTAGGTATTATGTCTGATTAAGGACGGGTTCTATGCGTTACCAATGCAATGCTGTTCGCTTCCTGTTCTGATTAGAATTCCGGTTGCCATATTGCGCTATCGAGTGAAGCAATCCCGTTAGAAATTAGTTGAAAGTGTGAAAAGAGATGCTTCTTTTCCTTTTCCGGCTAAAATGATATCAATGTGATCTAGAAAAAGTACAACACGCAGACGTGTCGATAATTTTTATTTTCCATTTCATACGATCATAAAAATCCAAACGGCGGCATGTTAAAATTACATACGCAGTGCAGTATTGACATTATTAATCACTAACTTTTACCTATGGATTCGCTCACGTCGTGTTCGGGAGAAATTACTTAGGTAATTAATTAGTTTAATCGTTTAGTAGCATTGAAATTTATTTTTTTAATTGGGAAAAAAACTACAGTTTTTATTCCATACATAAAATAAGAATATAGGCGTAAGTATAGCCTGTGAGCTCGTCAATACATGACAGATGACATTAACATAACCATAGAAAAACATAGCAGTTGAGCTCTCAGAAGTAAAGCAACGTGAATGCAGCAATGCTTGAACTACATGTCAATAATATTCTAATAATAAATAATATTATTTGGCCATACGGAACTTTAAAGCACACCTTGGTTTAATTACTAATAGTATTTTATCGGTTAGGTAGGTGTATTTAAAAAAAATGTTGCGTACCTGAAAAAAGCACAAATAATTATGTTTTTGTAAATGATGTCAGTAGCGACACTCAGAGAGTGGCTTTGTGACGTTTTGACATTTTTTATAAGAAATTCATGGCGTAGCCGAAATACTGTTATAAAAACGAGGATGTTTTTGTTGATTGACGTTAGCAGGCGCTACCCAGGGGCGACTTTGTGACGTGAGAAATTATTTAAAAAAAGAGATTCATGGCCTAGCCGAAATATTGTAATTAAAACGAGGATGTTTTTGCTGATTGACGTTAGCAGGCGCTACCCAGGGACGACTTTGTGACGTGAGAAATTATTTAAAAAAAGATATTCATGGCGTAGCCGAAATATTGTAATTAAAACGAGGATGTTTTTGTTGATTGACGTTAGCAGGCGCTACCCAGGGGCGACTTCATGACGTGATGAAATTATTAATTTAAATATTTTTTTTCATTTTACATGGCGTAGCCGAGATAAGAAATTGCGTGGTGTTTCGAAATTTAACCGTGTAGGTAGCCGCCTACTTACAATATTATTTTTGTATTTGTATAACTCCTGTTTTATAATGTTTATGTATTTATCGCTATAAGAATTAAACTAAAGATAGTTTTTATTTTTAATCGCTATCCGTTTTTTAAATCATGTTTGTAACACTCAGTAATATTTATTTTTCAAGTATTCAATGTTATTTTTGCATTTTAATTAATATTGTTAATATAAAGCGTATTTTTATTTATTCGAATTTACTAGACTGTTTTTATTACAAAATATAAAAATGCATATTTCTCTATGTATTTTTCTGTTATAAACAATCTATTAAAATAATACACATCAAATTTCCATTGTCTGTTGATTTTATTTGCATCTTCTTTTTTTTCGATGGTTAAAACTCTAGGAAATTCAAAGACAATAAAATTTTTACTGTCATATATTGGCGAGCTCACACGCTATACATAGCCCAGAATATATAGAAACTAAAATTGTTAAAACAGTCGAAATAAATGTTCCACAGTGATGTAAGCTGTTGATTAATTACATTATAGGTATCAAAATAAAAGCTTAAAAATTGAGAAACATTAGGAACTTAAAAGTTGCAAACAAAAAAATAAAATTGAAATAGTAATAATAATAAAGTAAGAAAAAAAAATGTTGCAACAGAGTAGGAAAACATTTTTGAGAAGGGAATCTGGAAGTCTAGGAATTTACAGGGCTAATTTACCTGTCATTGGCTGGTTTAAGTGGCCACTTCACACACTGAAACCATTCACCATTCTGTCTATCTTTGAATATCCACATTTCCTCAACTCTTCCACCTGTTGACTTTTGTTGTGGTTAGTTCAAAACATTATTAAATTACTTCAACAATGTTTTGAACTATCTTCGAAGAAGTATAAAAATTGTTTTTTTTTTCAGGCGTTGCCTAATAGGTGAGTTGATTCAGCCGGATGAATCTCACCCACAAAAAGTACGATGATAGAATCATAGCAAACATCTAGAATAAATTTTCCAAAAAAACATCCCATATTGATTTTAAAACTGACTAAAGGTCTGAAGAAATGTTACCATGATTTTTTTTTAAATCCAAAAATGTGATAAATCACATGTGACATGAGATTTTGGGCATGGTTATTACAAAAATTCTATTCGAGTTTAATAAAAAACAGTTCTTAATGGTTAAACGTCGATATATCACTTCTTTCCTGACAATCGCACGGGTAATTGACTGGATAAAACTGACCATTACAGAAACTGAAGTTCGTAAGTAGTTAAGTACAACCGTGGCACGAACAAACTTTTCCCCTTTCTCAGAATCTTGCATCATTTCATCTGACAGCCGAACTGAAGCGAACGATTTGAACACAATTGCGCGTTAAATGAAAAAGTGAAAACTTTGATTGCTGGGGAGGATAGTTATCTAAAATATTTTAATAAAACAAAACGTGTAAATCGATGTTAGTAATACGTAATACTCAAAGTCAAATTTTATTGTATATGCATGTAATGTTATAATGATCGCGTTGGCGGATTAATTAATTACCTACCATGAACCTTTATTGTGTATTTGGGCATTACTATTGATATATTTTTCAAATGGGATAAACATATTATTAAAATATGTAAAAGATTAAGGACGGTTATACTGCCGTCATAAGAAAGAAGGACGCATCCAACATTTTTTTTGAAAATGAGTTAAATACATATTCGGAATCAGGTAAAAAATACGCATCTACTAAATTAATCGGGTTGTGGTCCTGTGGCTAGTGTCTCGGACTCACGGACCAATGGTCCGTGGTTCGAATCCCACTCTACTCCAACTTTGTTTCCATTTTCTAATAGTGAGTTATTTACAACTCGTTGAAAATGGCCCTAAAAATGAAATATTTGGTAAATCATAAGAATGCAAATATTTCTTTAAAAAAAATAAAAAATTACATCCTCCTAAAATAACCACAACCATATTATTTTCTCTAATAAATGAGACTAAACTGCAAAAAGTCTTTAAGATTACTAAATATAAATGCTGTTCTGACTTATATAATTATTAAAGACTGATTAAAATACTTATTTTTTCTTTCATTCCGTTTTAATAGAATAGAATCAATCGGCATATTAGCACTTAAAAAGAAAGACGTTTACTTACTTACTAAATAAAAAGGGCGTTTCTAGCTAGAAACGTCTTTTCATTGAAGTAAAACATATTTTCTTGTATTTTTTTTTTTACTAAAAAAAACTTGAAAATGTTAATTGTTAAATATATAACGTAAAATTTATTGAAATTAATATATATATTCCGTTAGGGCAAACCATAATACATACTGTCGCATAATAATATACTTAATTTTTGTAGTATTTTTCACACAGCGAATTTTTCAATCTCCGAGTTACAAAATATTTATTTTCTCCGTTTTTTGTTTTATATAGAAACGTCCTTCTTTCTTATAACGGCAGTATAGGCAGCATGTTTAGAATAAAATATTTTGTTCCAATAAAAACATTAAGACTTGTTTATCAATCATTAACGGAATTATTTATTAGGTATGTTATTACCAGTTGGGGCCCTTCTTGTAAAACCAACATTAAAAAAATCTATTTTTACAAAACTCGGCTCTAAAATGAATCAACAGATCAGCTAGAACTGATAAGGAAGAGGTAGGTAAGCTTTTTAAAAAACAAGGGTGCCTGTCCGTATATTCTATTCTATGGCTCAAATTTGTTTCTAGATATCCGTTTGATAGTACCTACCAGAAAAGGTATATACATAATACATGGCTAGCACAACGTGAAGGCTTGTCAGTACCGAGGTTTTTAAACAAGTATGGCCAAAGAACACTCCATTATACAATTCCTAAAATTTTCAATAAGATTCCTAAGCAGATTTTAAAAGAAAATGTTTACAAAACTTTTAAGAAAAAAATAGTTCAATGGCTAATATGTAACAAAGCTTTATTTTGATTATTATTTTATGTTAACTGTTAACTATTTAAATTTTTGTAAATATATTGTTCGTGAAAAATACGTATGCTTTTAGTTCTTAATAATGTTTATAATTTTACTTTTTAAATTGATATAAATCTTACATTGATAAAATTTTACATCTTAGTAAATGGAGAACTAATTGAAAAGATTGATAGTTATATATACTTAGGACATGAAATAAAGCTCGGCAAAGATAATCAAGAGGTAGAAATAGAAAGAAGGCGAGGTTTAGCATGGGCCGCCTTTGGTAAGCTCTCATTTATCCTAAAATCTCCGAAGTATTCACATTACTTAAAGAAGAAACTTTTTGATGCTTGTGTTCTCCCTGTACTGACATACGGCTGTGAAACTATTGTGTTCACGAAAAAAAATTTACACAAATTATCAGTGACACAGAGAGCCATGGAAAGGAGAATGCTGGGTATTTCGTTGAGAGACAGAAAAACCAATACATGGATTAGAGCGAGAACAAAGATCACCGATGTGGTCCATAGGGCTGCCAACCAGAAATGGAGCTGGGCTGGTCATATAGCCAGAATCACAGACTCTAGATGGACCAAAAAAGTCCTGGAATGGCGACCCAGAACGGGTAGAAGAAGTGTCGGCAGGCCTCAGACAAGGTGGTCTGATGACATAAGACGAGTTGCAGGAAGTGGTTGGATGCGGCTGGCTCAGGATAGGGAAATATGGAGACTAAAGGGGGAGGCCTATGTTCAACATTGGACAAAAGACGGCTGATGATGATGATGATGATGAATTGATATAATTTCTTTAACTTTTTTCTTTGTAAAAATAAGAAACCTGCTGACAAGCCGGTTTCGCAGTTTAGTGGGTTTCATTATTTTTTCTTTTATATTTTCTGTTCATGTTTACCTTCTTAAATAAATAAATAAATACATACTTGTATTAGTAGCATTTTTTTTTTTTTTTTTCTAAATTCATTTCGCATGTTTTTATCTCCCTGTTGTTAAATCTACACTAAAAAAATCCAATAAATCTTTACAAAAAATTCATTCAAATTGCCATCTCAATGCCCTTTTAAAAATACGGGATATTCAATAAATATATTTTTATCGCGATTCAAACAAGCACCTGTAAAGTATCGAGGGAATTCACACTGCAATAAATTCGAAGCTCTCTCCTTAAGTGCATTTTGCGTCCAGCTCAACTATGTGTGCATTATGTGTATGCACCTTTACCAACAGCGCCTAATAGCAGTACTTAGCGTGCCCGAGGGATCCAATTTATATCCCATCTGCAGCGTTTACACTTTGCACAGTCGGACACAGAAGGGACAGAAGACGTAATTAATGGAAATAGGCTGTGAAACTACAATAAGCTTCATTCAGTAGCCATATAAAAATAAGAAAATGTACGACAATACGTAGTACAAATAATGAAGTTGTGTTTGTGATCTCTAATAATAAAGCAACTCGATAAATATTAGGAAAACGTTCTCTCCTTTTTATTTTGCCCTTATTTGCTGCATAGTTGATGGTGATATTGTGTAATTATGATATTAATATAAAAAAATATATTTTTTGAATCAAATAGACAATATGTTAAATTTTTGGCGGGTTTCTCTAAAGAATTTAAAAGCAAATGTAACTGAAGTTAGACTTTTATTTGGATTCATTTTGTAAGTTTAAATTATGCGTTGACCTTAGATTTGAAGAAATATGCTGTTTGGGAAGTTTTGGTGCGCTAGACCGAATACATTTATAAAATATGGTCATCGATTGTGTGCAGAAGAATTCAGCATTCTTGGGCATAAGAATCTGGAAAAAAATAATTGGATGCAGGGTCGAGGGGAGATGTTTCTCGGATATTAACAGGATCTTACATTAAAGCTAGAGATGATAATGATGAGACCAAATAAAACACGGTTTTTCAGGTTTTAAGTTGATAAGAATGTCCGTAATCAGCACTGCTGCCCTGATTTGAGATCATGTTAGCCATCACCAGAAAGATCCGTAATTTTCTAATACATTTTCCTCTCTCTTCCAGATATTCGCGCTCAGCTCAACGAGCAGCTGCGATGGCTGGACGCGCGCGTGGAAGCTCAAGTGGCGTTGGCTGCCGAACTTCAGGAGTTCTTCAGGAGGCGGGCGGAGGTTGAGTTGGACTACAGCCGCGGGCTGGACAAGTTGGCCAAAGGGCTGCAGCTGCGACATAAGGAACAGAGGAACAAGTCAGTATTTTTTTATACTCGCAGACAAAGATAATAATATTATGTAGCTATGCAAAAAGGTCGCTCAGTAGCACTTTTGTCATGAATAGTTTAAACTGCACAGCTCGAATGCGCGTCACCTTTATCTTCAGTTCTTGTTATAAGGGAGTCTTCATCGGGTGAAATAAATATGAAATTAAATATAGATATTAATAAATTAAAATAATAATAATTCATAATTCATTTAATCATTAAATCAAATGCAATTTTCCACTCTTACTTTCCTTCGATCATCCTTTACCACTCCTTATCAATTTCCTTCTTTTCCTTTCCACTATCTCCTTGTTTTGTCCATATTTATCTTATTTTAACATATAGTATATTTATTATTTATATAGTTTAAACTTCAAGCCGTCGTCGCTTTATTACATTTATTATTTAGTGAATAGATATAATTGGATGGCAGGCCCTACTATGTATACATTTTATATAGTTTTAAAAAAAATAATAACCTGTACATCTGTTGGTATTCGAAATAAATAAAATACAATAAAATAAAATAAATAAAATAATGGTTTGATATTTTTACATCCCTTTCTCATTTAAAGAACAAGTTAAACCCCCTATGGATATGTGTATCCACAATACAAAATGCAATGAAGGATATCAGCATCATGATGATAACTGCCTTTAAATAACTGGAAATAGTAGTATCAAATATTTAGGCATAATCATTGACCAAAATATAAAACAGAAAGAACAATTTAATCTTGTAAATATAACGATAAAGAAATGTAAAGTAATGTCTTATTTACTTTAGATAGTTTATACAACAAAAAAAAACTGAACAACTAATTAAACCTTAACTAATAAACAATTTACCTACGTACAAAAATAATTTCGAAAACAAAACATGGTTATTAAATCCAGACGCTTTCTGATGACACTCTACCTGTCTAAGACCATCGCCATCCCACGAAACGATGCGATATATCCAGCATCCCTAATCTCTTTTGGCAACTCATTAAACATCTCAATTCCTTAATGGTACATATTGTTCTGAGTTGCCCGGATTCTTGTTTTTTGGAGTCTGAAACATTCACCTTTCCCAGCCATGATTTTCGTTATTGCGCTAAACATTACTGAACATGTATTCGGGCAACAATTTATTTGTTATATTATCTATTGATAGATGAAAATCAATTTACTTTGCATTAGCTCAATCTGTATTACAGTATGGAATAATCGTATGGGGTGGTGCTTTTAAAACAAATATTTCATGAGCCAGCCTCCAGAATAACACTATTAACTCAGTTTAATACTAAATCGACTTTGTTTAGGACTTCGTACCACAATTTCGGCCTGAATGGTTTTGTTATTTAATCAATGACGTGGGTCTTATACACATTCTGGCAAAATGGTTGGACCAATTGGTGTTTGCGGTTTGAATACTTTTGCCAGAAAATGTATTAGTCCTACACGTTTCAAAAAATATACTGTTTTTTCCATAATTGTAGGGTTCTTTTCCAAAACAGACTATTTCCAAATTTGAACTTTTCCGGAACCGATATTTAAGTGTCCAAAGACAGCCCGGTTTATGTATTCCAACAGCAAAGAGAGTTGTACAAAATATAAATAATTAGCTCCCCTTTCGAAAGATGAAACTAACCGATGCAATTTCTTATCTCATGTCTCTCTGAGGTAATAATTATTTCTTTGTACCTATATTTTTTGTTATATTATGCGGTTTACAATATCGCACATTGAGTAGAAGACTGTTGTAACTCAAAATTACTGATTTTACAGGAGAGCAAAACTTCAGTTTCGTAAGAAAAAATGATAGTTTTTTTAGTATTTTTTTTATACAATGTATTTGTAGTAGGTACATCAGGATTAATTGAAAGTATAAGTATTTTTGGTAGAATATAGAATACATAAAAATGCATACTAAAAAAATTAAATAAAAGAAAAGTGAAGTAATTAGTATAACTTCTCAGGTATTTGTGATAGAATTACGACTGTTTTAGTCAAATATGCAGAACGAAATTCACGTTTTGACCGTGTCCAAAATCGATAAATTTAGAGTTACAACAGTCTTCTACTCAGTGTGCGATATGTTACTTGTGTTGTTTTGAGCATAGATACTTTTTGTACCCCAAATAAATGAACTGTTTAAATACCAATCCAAACAGGTTTATTCAATAACCCGTCAATTGGTTTAAATAAAAAAATATATTGGATTTTTTTTTATTGTTTTGAATTTTCCCAAAACTAACCAATTTCTGGAAATAGTCAGTTTTTAGGATTTTTTTACGTGAATATTGGAAATACCCATATCTTTTTGAAAAATAACTGATTTTTAAATTACAAAATCACCCCAAATTAGTGCGTTTTGGAACTAGACGACTCCATATATCAAGATTTATTTGCAAATAATTATAATGACGTGCGGCGTTTGCTTTTTAATTCATTTGTAATGTTTTCTCTCTTCTTTTTTATTTACATTAGATTACTGTTCATTTATTTCTTCTTTTTTTTCTTTTTCTTTTTTTTTCTTACTATTATTTATGTATATCTGTGTGGATTTAATTATGAATATGTATTATTTTAAATATATTTTTCAGACACCATAATTATTACAATCATGTAAATGAATGCCTCGACAAGGGTTGTGCCCAGTGAGGTATTCACATTAAAAAAAAAGTGTCATGTAAAAAGTGAAATAAATAAATTTTATGTTCGAGAATATTTTTTAACTTACTGTGATGCTACTTATGAAAACCTGTAATTGGCTTATTTGTAATTTGTTTTGTTTTACATATAAGATAAATACAGCTGTTGGTTATCCAAATAAAGAATTTAAAAAAACATGTTTTGCGTCCCCAAATCTATATAATGTGATATAAAACTCGACTTTCCATATTTTGGAAATAGTCAACTTTGGAAAATAACCCTACAATAATTATTGTGGTTTGAAGACTTCGTCCTGAACGCAGTTGAAACACTAATTTTCTCGTCATTTGACTTTTTCCAGGCGGGAGCAATGGCCGCTGTTCTCTTCCTACAGTTGTTACCAACAACTTGTGGCTGGAGCTCGTGCCCTAGCCAGGGACCACGCCACCCTAGCGGACCTTCATTCCACACACCTCGTGGCCCGCCTGGCCACAGTCATGGAGGACGTGCAGCGAGTTTATCGCAGGGTGAGTCCTACGCACTGCGTATCATTTCAACAGAAACATATAAAATACGATAAGAAATATGATGAATAGAGATATTTGAGTATAGTTTTTTTGTCACACTCTCTCAGATGCCTCCCCAATATTGAGCGAAAAAGACAACTGCATATCAGACTGATTATGCCTAACTAAAACCGAGAATTCGTTGTCCCGTTTTCCGAACCCCAAAATTGAACCGATTTTTTTTTCGAAAGAGTATCAGAACGAAATTTTCTGTATCGGTACCTTTTCCGTTTTTCAAAATTATTTATAATATTTTTATACTGTACGTCCGAAGACGCAAGATAAAACTGGGAGCTTTTTTGGGTTTTTAGATTAGTTCGTCCTAGCCTTTACTCTAAGGTCCTAGTTTCCATAAGAAGCAATTTATCAAAAAATCAAAATGATAGAGATACGCTAATGGTAAATATCTAGTGTGTAAAAAAAGCACTACCTTAGTAGTGCCATAATCCAGGGAGAAAATACAAGAATACGTTTGAATGAAGAAAAGTCAGACCGCCTTTCCTCTTAAAAATATGCTTTTGTCTAAAACGTAATCGGGTAGTGTCGTGCATTGTTAGTAATTACGTATGTAGTTGCAAACAGCTCAGTACTCCTAGTAACTCGATTCGGAATTTTGAAGTTAAATGTTTCAGGAGTTCGCAACAATTGAGCCCCGAATGAAAAATATCCTTGAACACTTTGTTTTCAGTGTCGCGAGGTCGCGTACGAAACGCACGAGGAGATTCTCCGCGTCCTGCACGAGCTGCACGCCGCCATGAAGACCTTCCAACAGTACGGCGCCGAGTGGCGGGCCGCCGAGGGCAAGCTGAGGGGGGCGGAGGCGCAGAGGGCGCGGCTGCTGCCTGCCCCCGCGCCCGCCGCCGCGCCCGCCCCAGCGCCGCCCAAGCCCGCCTCCAAGAAGGCGCGCACCCTGGACAAGGAAGTCGAGAAGGTAAGCCACTACGCTTAAAAAACTACTTAGTTGATAGTATTAATTTCTCCGCAAAAATCTCCTGCATGCCATTTTGGATGGGTACTAACTATAGATGACGACCCCGTCGAATGTAGGGTCCCTCCACATACCTAAAAAAACCTTTTTAAAAACCTAGGGTCTTCCTATCGGTTTCGCTCATACTAAAAAGCAATTTTTTTTTGAAAATAAACGAGATGCTCTTTAAAAAAATTCAATTTCATAATCGACGATTTTAATTGAATTTAATTTTACTGCTTTATTTATTTTTTCAAATACTATATATACATATACAGTTTACATACATGCATTTTAGGAGCTTGTCCGCATTTGCTCTAGTGACGAGGAAACCACCGAAAACTCGTCAGGAGAAGGCGGACTATTCTCATCGTCAACAGACCTTCCGATCTACTTGAAGAGTAGAGCATTGGTGTCCTGCTATCATTTATACTTTTTATTGCCTTTACTATATTTATCATGTATAATGTTACCTCACTTGACAAGTCCTCGTGACAAATCACTCTATGTGCACATCACATTAAAACGAGTTGAAAAGTACCACCAAGGACCGAAATAAATGGAGAAGGAGGGGTGGGTATTTGCTGCAAACTAATCCCGAGGATTAAACCAGATTAAATATAATTATTTCCGCGTTCCAATAATCTACAGTGCTAAAATCTCTTTTCTTTTTCAGAGGAAAATTAAATACACCGATGCCAAATTGAAAGCATTGAAGGCAAGAAATGAATACTTGCTGTGTTTAGAAGCTTCTAATACAACTATCCACAAGTATTTTGTAGATGATCTCTCCGATTTGATTGATGTAAGTAAATTGAAATGAATAATTTTGGAAGTGTTTATAACCGCACTGCAATGTATTCAATAAGTGTATTTTTCGTTTGCAGTGTATGGATCTCGGTTTCCACAATTGCATATCAAGGGCACTAAGAATGCAAGTATCTGCGGATGAAGGGCGAGCGAGAGCGTTGCAGCAAGGAGCTGATGCACTTTCAAGTAAGTTTACAGAAGTTCATTTAAAATTTTGTTTTGTATTTCAGGGATAGTACCTATAGCATTTATAATGGTAATACGCACCATAATTACCCAGAAATATAAAGCTTGTTATCATTTTCCAACACGTTAAAGTCTCTTATAGATATAGATTTATCTGATTTACTGGCTATGTTTATGGCTTTTATTGGAGAAAGAAAAGGCCCAAAAATACCTCTAAGAGCTATTTTTGTTGCCTTTTTAAAACTAGACTGTTTTGTATAGGGATTAATCAATCAAGTCAAACAATGAAGTGCTGTTCCTCGACCAGCATAGAACCAACTATGGCCAAAAACAGGCATGCGCCAATGTCCCGTTTTTGTCATATTGTACACTCATGACAAGATTTGGACTTTTTATTTAAGTCTACCACGATTTAAACAAGCACTCGATAAATCGTCCAGATCTTGGCTTGATATCGTTGAATGTTATGTCAAAGCTCTGTTGTTTTTGGTTTTGTCTCTTATATTAGTAATTTCGACTTTATATAAAATGTGTCTGGCTTACCTTTGTAAATGGATAATGGTCTGCAAATTAATAAATAAGACTCTAGACCATTCAATCTATTTTGGTATCTTGACATAAATTATTTTTAGTTTTTTACATTTTCTGACATATTTAAAATGTTTGATTACATATTTTCCAGGTTGTATAAATGCACTGGACTCTAGATTGGATAAACAGAAATTTCTGGAGGCTCACCACACCGCATTTGTCATTCCAAAGAAGTTGGCTTTCCAAGGACAGCAACCGAGTGATGAAGTATGTATTACAATTCACGATAATTTATATATTTTTTATTTACCAACTAAGCCACTTATGTAACTAAATAGGTGATAAAAATTGTTTGGGGGAAAAAAAATTATATTTATTTACATTTCAAGATGACATAATATTTTTATTTTAAATACATGTATTTATTTTATTCTAATTTTCATTACAATCAATTTCGGTGCCATTTTCAACTAGAGTTAGATAGATGGGTAGGTGGGTAAAGGGGTTTTTAGTAATTTAAAAACATTCAACAAAATATCAAATTCCATAAAACATAATATATTTATGGAGTATTATGGATATATTAAAAGTTGATTTATTCCACTTTCCCAATCTAGTATATTATTATCAGACTAGAGGAGGCAGCAATCACCCAAGGTAGAGATCTCCAGAAAATAAAAGTGTACCTAAATTAGAGCTTGTGGGACTCCTGTAAATGCTTTGAAATGTTTAGTAATAGAAGGTCAATAAGATACAAATTTACTCATTTTTTCAGTTTTAGTGCCAAAATATGGCATTTATTGAAAAAAAATTTAGCAGGTTTATTTGCAAAAAAAATACTTTAGTAATAGAATTAAATTCTTAGGATCTCTTCCAGTTTTTCTTTTTCCGATTCTTTGGAATCATTGTTTCAATTCAATAGGAAATTTATTTTTGGAAGAGTTACAATAAATACCAGGAGTGCGATTTAGAATGCTCTCACGGGTGTATAGAATGCTTTGTTAATGCGTAATTAGTATGTAAATTACATGCAAGCGAAGCATTCTCTGTTCTCGTAAGAGCAATCAGAATACCAGCGCAGGAGTTATCACTAATGCTTATTTTTCCTAAGCAGAATGTTTTGTTTTTCCTGCCAAGGTCTTTAAAAATCTTGTGATCATACATCAGACCTCTGAGCAGGAGTTTGTGACACTACCACATGACCACAACTGGAATGATGCAATTTTCAGGATTGTGAAGTAACAATAGGCCAGGACGGAGTCGAAGACAGTGTGTCCCGAGCGCTGAGGGGAGAGATGGAGGCTCGGCTGGCGCAGCTGGAGGCTAGGGTCCGCCACCTCAGGACGGAGTCCGACGAGGTCTGGAAAACCCTGGAGACAGCGGAGACCACACTTCTACAGATGGTAACAAAAAAAAACGAAATATATTTTATTGAAAACAAAAAAAGGCTTTTTGATAACTTTAACCATAATAAAGAAAAATGTTCAAAACAGATGCTTTAATAACCATCTGTAGGTTTTTATTAAGTGAGACAGTATGGAATACGGATGTTCAAACCGGTAGAATGCTAAATTTTACATTGTGTGTAAAGTGATCGCTTATACCAGCCAATGGGAGCTCATATGCCTCATAAACTCCTAGATTTTCATATTCCTTTAACTAAGTTTTCCATGTCTTTAAAAAAATATTAGGTGTTACAACATAAGTTGCATCTGTTCTTTTTCAAATATAAAAATGAGCACAAAAAGTAAAACAAAATGGTAAAGGTCAATGGTTTTTGCGTTTCAAATACGGTAATTTTGACCTCAAAGACATGGAGTGTTCTGGACGACCAGTGGACTTCGATGAGGACCGCTTAAACTATATTATTCATTAAAATCCCCTTCCAAACTCATAGGCTGAGCAGATAAAGTGTAGTTCCATGACTGTATACCACCATCTTAAATCGTCCTACCGTCTTAGAAATGCAATAACCATCGACGAGCTGTTCATTCATATCATCTTCACCGTACACTGAGCAAATATTGCGAGCAGCATTGGCAACAAAACAATAATTGCCCCTCATTGGGACTATTGCTCTACTATATTATATTTAGCTAACGAGGGAGACATAAACAAGTTTGAAATACTACAAAATAGAGCAATGAGAATTATACTGAAAAAAAGCAAATATAATAGTGTTGAAAAAATGAGAAAACAATTGAACTGGATAGGAATAAAGAAAAGACTATTGTATAATGTATTTGTATTTATATATAAAGTGTTTAATAATCTCATGCCAAAGTATTTTATAAGTGAAATTATATTAAATAGAAATGTACATAAATATAGGACAAGAAATAGAAATAGGATAAGACTACCACTTAAGAAAAAAACAAAATCACAAAATAGCTTAATGTATAAAGGGTTAAAACTGTATGATGAGATGCCTGAAAGTATGAAGAATGAAAGAAAACTTACAGATTAAAAAAATAAAATGTTATGTTTATTGTAATAATGTAGTTATGTAAGAAATATTTAATAAGTATTTGTTATAATTGTAAATATATTAGTTAATATACAATGTAATATTAACTAACTCAAGTAAATAAATAAAATAAATTCCCTCAATAGAACGCAAACAGAAGGAGGTGTCGAAAATGCTCACTTCTGTCTGACATTCCATTTTGAAATCAAATAAAGTAAAATGTGTAACGTAAAAGCAAACGCTTATCTTGTGGAGCAGAAAATTTTCTTTCGAATGACGTATAACCTTTTTTGTTAAAAAATATGTGTTTATGTACTAGTAAATTATACCGTGTCGCAGTTGGCAGCAGGCACATTACGTGTTATTTTTGTAGCGTGTAGTGCCGGGATCCATGTTGAGTTTACAGCCCGTCGTCTTTGTTTATGTTATTTGGGTATTAGTGTATTACAATTGCCTCTTTTATTATTCGTACACTGTAATTTCTAGGTTTATGTAAAATCTTTGGTTCGAAGGCGAAAATATGTCCTGTGTCTATAAAGTGTACCGCTATTGCAGATTTTTCAGGCTGCCCAAGTTTACGCTCTCTTTAAGTTCGTCAATTCTTTTATATACTGTGTGCCCTTGGCCCTGTTTGTCCAATGTACACTTTATCACATCCTTACATATTGATAAATAATTGATAACAGTGACTGAAAATCTACACACCTCTTTACCATTTTGTTTTATTTTTGGTGTTCATTTTTCAATTTGGAGAAAAACACCCAATTACAGCTGTTTCTTTAAATTAACTTATAAACTTTAAATTAATTTATAATGGATTTTTAAAAAATAAATCATCTCTTGTGCATCTATGGTATAAAATCTCTCCACTTTGATATTTATGTTTGCTTGTATCCGCCTCTCATTTTTTAAATTTATTTATTAACGCTTGTGGATTATAACATTCATTTTACAAAAATATATTTATTAATCATACTCTGTTGTTGATATTAATATTTTTTTGTTTAGTTTTATCTGGTAGTTTATTGTATAATTTCAGTCCCTGGCTTATTAGTCTCGACTGTCCTTGTCTTGTTTTAGAATTCCATGAATCTGCTTGAGGGTATTAGAAGCGAAAATTATAAATCTTTATTGAAAGAGTTACTGAGATATTTGCGAAAAACTTTCAAAAAAGAAATGTGAGATTTCTAATTATGCTTCACCAACTCAATGGAGAATGCTAAGTTTGCGGTGTCAAGTAGTATTATTGAAATCTGTTTTTGCAAGATTTAGAGACGGTTTTTGGCATCAATAACTAATTTTCTTTAAAGTTTGCTTCTAACACCCTCGTTTCTCACAGTTTTTTCAATAAAATGATGACAACTAGCAGTATATTTAATACTCGATTTTCTCTCTGTAATCAGGTGGACGCCAAGGACTGGGAGACCAGCTGGATGTTCGGAGAGCAGCAGAACGGATCCTGCAGCGGCAGTGGGGGCGGCGGCTCCGTGCTGAACGGGGGGTCGGCCATAGGCTCTAGCAGCACGGTGTCCGCAGGGCCCCCGGCCCCTAAGCAACCTGAGCAGGTTGCCCTCAAGGCCAGGGCCGACAGACAAGAGACTGAAGACTTTTATCTCACGGTAAGCAAATTGTATACATTTGTTATTCAATAATTTCAAAATGTCTCGGTCCGCAAATACAGCAACAAATGGACTTCACAAAAATAGCTCTGATAAAATTTTATATACGTATTTCGTTAGCCTTGCTTGTAAGTCCCAAACTCACTTTTGTTCAGGGGAGAGTAAAACTTTAGTATCAAAGGTTTTTTTTAAATGTATTTTTTTAATAATGAAACACTGTGCGAATATACAAATTTTACAAATCTTTGATGGGCGGACATGAGAGTATAATTGCAAAAGTGCAATTTTTTAGGAGACCAAAAAAATAATTATGAATACAATTGTTTAGCTATGTTTATGTTTGTCGCAAGAGGCAAAATTAGCAGTTCACAAGTTCTGGTCCTGACCCTGATGTATGGGTAAATGCTTAGACTTCCATATTCCCTTCTCTGTTGCAGTAAATTTAGATGTTATGTATTTACTTAAAAAGTTTAAATAAATAATAATAATAATGATGATGACAATTGTAGAAATTCCGTGAATATCTGCTGGGCAGCAGCCGGATAGCTCGCCTGGAGTCCAAGGGGGGCTTCTTAAGGGGCAGGATCGGGTGTGCGGCTCGAGCAGGGGCTCCACCTGCTCTCACGGCCAATCAGCACCATCCAGCGCCGAGGCACCGGTATGTATTTATCTATTATGTAAATGTAACATTACAACGGAAAATTCTTATCATTATCATCAATGGCGCTACACCCTGTTGTGGGCCTTGGCCTTCTCCGGAATCTATCTCCATTGCTAGTGGACATGGTTTAATGATTCTAATCTCCTAATTTTTATGAATAAGGAAGTTCAGTGTTCTATATAAAAATGCTTTCTAATGCGCGGCAAAAATTAGAGCATTCAATTGTACTTCAAAACTTCTTGAAAATATATGAAATGTAAATGTATATATTTAATGTATAGATCAACAACACAAAATAATTCCCATTTAAATTTATTTTTATAATTTTTCTTCCAAAATCAAAAGGTTTTTTGTCCCTCCTGAACATTTTGACAGACGGTTCACAGTATTGAACGTAGTTAAATACCAAGCTTGAAATCAATGTTTTTTATTTGAGTAACCACCGTCTCAGATGTGATTCATTAAAATTGAACACTACCTCCTTCACATAATATGTGCTATAAACGACGCCTTGCCGTTTTAAAGTTTTACTATAGCTAGATAATGGGTCTACAGTTGCTATTCTACTGGGTGACATCTTCCACGCAAGGGGGCAGTGTAGAGGCAGACACGGTGTCACATAGAAATAAATGCACCAGTGTAATTTGGCTCTTTACACACACATTATTCAAGAAAAACTTACAGGGGTTAGATTATCCTTATCCTTAGATTTGTACCGTACACTCAGTCGTAAGAGGTAAACAGTTTGTGAGCCAATTATAAAAATCTATTTATGATCTACTATAAATATTTTCCAGTATTGATATTATTATTGTTTGTTATTTGTCCCAGAAAACGAATAGGAAGAGGCAGTTCTTGCCAATCTCAACCTCGGCTGTTTGCTGGATCGCTGGAGGAGTACCTCGAGGCTACAGGACAAGACTTACCTCTGGTGGTGACATCTTGCATCCGAGTTATCAACTTGTATGGTGAGTCCATTTACGAATCCCTTGGAGAGAAAGGAATTTATAATTTGTATCGCTTGCGCACTGGAAACAAAATGGCCGTCTTAGGGTTTGCAAATTTTTAATTTTAGGTATCAAATGTGTTTTTTATTCCGTATTCTGACATAAAGATCACTTAGACATCAAATATCACACACTTCTATTACTTTATAACTGCATTTTTTACTACATTGAAAAGCTTTGTGTGTAATAGGTACATGTAACAATCCAGCGCAGTGCCTTATACATAATTTGGTGTGGATGAGTGTCAGAATATACCATGAATTAATAAATAAATATTTAATATATCCCACTGTTCAATTATTAAAAAAAATTAAGGATTTAGATATAAAATTGTTATAAAAAAATAATTTTTGCTTCAAACACATAAAGACAAAATAAATAGTAGTGTTTTTAGGTCACAAAACGTAAGTACGCGACTTAGAACAGGTGGTAATATCTTAATTCTCAAATCAAAAACAACTACAGCACAACATCATTATACTTACAGAGGAATATTTTTCTTTAATGAAATGAACAAAGAAAATAAAAAGTACAGTCAGGAATACAATGAATTTAAGAAATAAGTGAAACGTTACATTAATAATTCTTCTTTGTGTAGCACTGATTGAAAACACAGTTTAATATTTTTTTTTGTAATTTATATGTTATCTTAAAAATGTTAATAATTAAAAATAAAATAAACAAACTATTGTAAGACGTCACTCCCCATTATGTACACAAGTTTTTTTTTTTCTTTTACATAATGGGTAACGTTAATGTAAATATATGTATTTAATTCATGTAAAAATTGTATTTGGTAGTAATATTGTATTTTTATTTGTTATCTGAATAAAAAAAATAATAAAAAAATATATTTTGAGCATTATATTACATCATCACTCTAGAACTGGGGTGTTTACCTATCTTATGATTATTCTAGGCATAACTGTGAACCCCAAAATTATTTTAATGTGAATACTTTTTATTTTTGGTTATCAATATAATATCGACGGCAGAAAGGAAAAAGTTACCAAGCGACATGTAGCAACTTTACAGAATAGCCAATAATTTTTATTTTTTTTGATAATTAATATTTTAAATTTTTATTTGATTTATGTAAGAATCACACCAAAACAATATCTAGGTAACTACCTAGTCAGATATTGCACTTTAAAGTTAAAAGCTTATCCCAAATCAAGAACTAAAATTAATCTGCAAGTTAAATATTATTTTTTGTATTTATAAAATTTTTAATATTTTCATTTACTTTTTAAGCAAAGATTATTTGATACCATTTATGAAGACATCTCATTTTTTCAAAATTTGTAGTTATTAACTTGTCCCGAGATTTTAAAAATAATTTTTAAAAAATAATAAAAAAATAACTTTAATCTTAAGTCTTTTAAGTTGCCTTTTTTAACTTATATATAACGTAACTTTTTCCTTTCCACTGCGATATAGTCAACATTTATCTTTTCAATTACACTGGAGTATTGAGTTGGTGGAAAATGACGAGGCATCAGAAAACACGTAAATGTGAACTTTTGAACTAGATTTATAATTCTCTTTCATATTTGGAACACAATACTTATTCATACATTCCGACTCTTTGCTTTAGGTTTGCACCACCAGGGAATATTCCGAGTATCAGGGTCTCAGGTGGAGATCGGGGCGCTACGGGAATGGTTTGAGCGGGGGGCTGACCCCCTGGCCACAGTGAGCGATGCGTCGGACATCAACTCAGTAGCCGGAGTCTTGAAGCTATACCTGCGAGAGCTGAGAGAACCACTGTTTCCTATTGTTTACTTTGAACACTACATGGATCTCGCACGTGAGTCTAAAAAAAATCTAAATATATCTATAATATGTGTGTGGAACGGACGAAGAAAAAAAGACTTATGAAAAAGAAAATCGAGTGTTTATAGACCCCTTCTTTGTATAGTGGTTGACACATTCCATTATCTATTAAGAGGATGTGCGGTGACTGACAATTTTGATGAATAGGTATTTAAACATTGTTGTTTGTCCCTCTCGCAAATGCTTCCCCGGTAATGTGCAAAAAAGAGAACTACACGTCGGACTGATTATGCCTAACTAAAACTAGCAAAATCGGTGTTTCGTTGTCCCTTTTTGCGCATCCCAAAACTGAACTGATTTGTTTTTTTTTTAGAAAAAGTCTCGCAATGAAGAAGTTTAATGGTTTTCAAATTTTTATTTTATTTTTGATAGACTATTAAATTAAACCAAAACATTTTTTTCTAATTTTTAAACATCATATAATCAGCACTATGATTGTTTAAAGTTTTGTATTTCTGAAATTACTCCGCATGTAATGTCAGAGGTTCTTTTTCATTTACTCTCTGTCAGTTCTGCCAATTGGTCCGTTTACAGTAAGTAAACCGGATATCTTTCACATCTCTCTTATCATTGGTTGATTCATATGAATTAGTGACGTCGTTCAAAGTAGTTAGTTTTTTTTTTGTACATTTTCAATAAACTTTGCCTGACAATTTAATGCTCTAATTTTTACAAGAAAACATTTTTTGTATCCAATTTCCCTTAGGGCTGAAGTTCCTCATTGAATTTTCTGTGTTGGCACCTTCAGTGTTTTTCAAAAATAGTTATCATATTTGTATACTGTAATCTGATTGAGATCTTCCAAAAAATAATGTATATTACAACGAATGTAAAATACAAACTTTTTTAAATACCAAAAATGGGAATCCTACGATTTTGAATAGTTTGTGAATGCTCATTGAATGCAGTCCTGGTATAAATAAACTAACTCAGTAAACTATGGGTACATTATCACTACTTTTGAAAATATTTATTCTCTAGGGCATTTCTATGTATTAATTGGTCGATGGGTATAATAAATACCTGGGCCCCGCTTACAATGGTAAGGTAACAAAGTTTCTTCGACCGTCTATAAAGAAAAGTCAATATTTGTGTACGAAAATGAGTATATTTGCATGAACATTTAAAGTATCTTCATCAATAACCTATAATTGAACATGTTTAAAAGAAAAAAAAATGAATGCATATTCTGCTTTTCGTTCAGAAAACTTAATTTTACTTTGTAACTAAAATTTAAGATAAATGTTAACTTCTCATTGTAATTGGGGCCGTGGTAAACAATTTAATTTTTTTGTAATCCCAAATTTATTTTTTTACAAGGCTCAATCATATACTATATATTATGTTTTTTTAACAACAACAAAAATTACATCGGCAAAGCATAAATGCTTTTTAAATGTTTTGTTGATGGAGCCACTTTACTGGCCCATAGGAAAGTAATTATTAATAATATATGTATGTGAATATTTCAGAATTGGAGTCAAAACCAGAATTTGTACAAAAGATGCGAGAATTTGTACGTGGTATGCCGCGTTCTACAATGTTGCTTCTGCGATATCTCTTTGCTTTTCTCAATCAGTAAGTTATACATATAAATTGTGAACCATTTAATTGTATCTTTAATATTTCTTATTGATGTAAATGTCCACAAAAACAATTTATTAAATACGTTATTTTAATATGTAAGTAAAACAGTGATGTTTTTCTTTATAGTCTGTCAGAGTTCTCCGAAGAAAACATGATGGATCCTTGGAATCTTGCTATTTGCTTCGGACCCACACTTATACCCGTTCCTGAAGATAAAGACCAGGTAATTCAAGTTACGATATCTTAAAAGTTTTTTCAACAGAATAGAAATGCAAAATAATCATACATTATTTTATTTTATGATCTTCTGTGAGAAATGTATCAATTTTTTTATTGAATTTTTCTATTCTCTAATGATTTTTTTTTTTTCCAAAACGTTTGTTTAACTTGACGGCCTCCGTGGTGCAATGTCTAAAAATTTAGTTTATTTCTTGGGGTTCCTTCAGTAATTTCTAATGAGAATGCAATAGTAAAATGTTAATAGTCTTTATAGACCGGACGAGAACTATTCACAGGGACCCTTCACAATAGATCTTCACAGGTCGCAGTGACATCATTTGTCTTATCCTAATTTTACAAAATATTTTATTTTCTAATTACCTACCTCATTAGGTAAGACTGTATTTGATTTTATTTGTGTGTGTACAGTCCATTAAAATCATTACCTTCGAATTATATGTGTGTGACAGTAAGTTTTTATATTAATCATTAAAGTGCACTGTACCTTATTAAGGTTTTTTCTTCTAGGTTCAATACCAAAACCAAATAAACGACTTGATAAAGAATATAATTATCCTACATGAAGAAATCTTCCCACATGATGGTGGACCTATTTATGAAAAGTACCAGACATTACCTGGCCAGTAAGTTTTCTTCATTTTTTTCATTTGGCAGCTGGTTTTTGGCTGGTTGGTTTGTTTTAAGAGTTCGTTTAGTGTTTAAAAAAATAATTGATCTAGTGACATAATTCAGTTGTCTCCGTGCAAACTTTTTCAAGAAGATTCTATGTCTGTGTTTTTTTCTTATTTTACAGAGAAGTGGATGAAAGCCCCCTGGAGGTGGGTACTGACGACTTAGACTCGGAAGCATCTCTTTATCCTTCGGAAGATGGTTAGTATTTTTTATGTATCTTCCAACTATTATGCATGCATTGTACCCTGGTGAATAAAGAATACAATTTTGTGTATGAAATAAGCGACAGTATTGGGATTCCTTAAAATGGCACATGGCATTGATGCTCCCTGAAATCGCCCACAATTTTGTTTCTTTGATATTCGGGATTCCTCTTGCAGCTCATTTGATATCATTACAGTACGAACGCATGTTTGCACGCATCATAGTTCATCAAGAGGGGCTACACACTGGCAACGAAATCGCTAAACTGCCCACATGTTGGCGAGGCGTTCAGTATCTGTTTGTGCGAGCCAATGTGCGAATGTCAAAAGCACACAAAAAGCTCGACCGACGCGGGGACGCGTTCATCATCGTTCCGCCTGTTTGTTCTCGATCTGTGATGAAAAACCGACAATAGATGGATCGCGCGCCGGCGCGTGTGCCAACTCTGCCATACAGGCAAATGTATTGCCATGTAAAACTGGCATATAAACAAAAGAATGTAAAACTACAAGAAGAACTTAGTTAATATAATTTATCAAATACACTATGTAAAATATATAACTACAATGAACAATGTTACTCAATCTGGCTATCTGCTTTCTGTTATCCGGCTATTTAAAAAACTTATCAACCTTTTTAAATCTATTGTTGTTTTTCTTTGCATATTCTAAATAGGTAGTGTAGAATGTTTTTCATTTATTTCTTGTACAAATACAAAGTTTTCTGATTTTATTTACAGAGGGTGATGGTGGGGAGAGTCTGGGCGATGTTGGTGGGGGTATAATTTGGGAGGGGGGTCCGGGAGAGAGACCCGCTCACTGCTGGAGGCGAGAACCACCCCATACTCCGGATTCGTATACTGATATACACATCAAGTTAGTCTGAACTCATTCTTTATAAAGTAACCAACTCTCTAACAATTTGTCAGACATCGGTGATTATTTATTGTTTGTATTGACTTTGATATGCCTTTACATCTATCCGATGTCTTGCAGGGTACCCGCTGGCACAGCGCGGGTTTAAACAGTGTAACTCGGTTATAAGCTTAGACTATACCCTGTCTGCGTAATCTATAAGTGTGAAAGCACTACAATTAATGATATGAATCATTTCAAACTGTATATTAAATTTGCAATAATTTTCACACCAGGACAGAAAGCAATTTAACCATTATAAAATACACAAAGTAGGTAATAGGTAATGAATATTCTTTAGTAGATTTTTCACTATGTATATGAATATAAATAACAGGGGTGAATTGTCCATATTGGCAATTATCGCTTATCATTATATTTGATTATCGATAATGATGTTTTATAGGAACTATAATTATTGTAAAATTATTGATATTTATTATAAATCACTGCCACTATTTATATCTTTCCCCAAAAATAAATATAAATATTGGTAAAGCGCGCCAAGTAAACGAAGAAACTAGTAAATTATTCCAAATTATTTCTTCATACTAAAAGTATGCTGTATTTTACATCTTAAACCTAGTTGTGGTTCTTTTATACTAAAACAAGCTTGTGGATTACAAATATTATTTTAAAGTTCTCTATTTGGAAAATAGTATTTCGACATTATTTCCTAAATACTATTTTCCTTTGATATGTACAGTTGACATATGACCGCTAGTACTTTCGTGCAGCCATCTCACAGTGCATGTGACGCTTAACGTGGTTATTTTTGGCATTATTAATTTCTAGAAGGAATCGGCTCGTGCTTACATTCAATCATAATAATAATAATAATCGTAATCTACTGAATGTCATTATGTTTTTTTTTTAATAAAGTTTTGTATAAGTGCTGTGTAAAAATAGTGGAGAATATATGAAGCTAGTAAGCTATATCGCAATTGTTGATAGATTAATGGTAATAATCTTCTTTTTTCAACAGCTGAAGCAGAGAGATGATGTTGTATCACAAAGTAAAAATAGCCATTTATGTTTACTTTAAAACTGTAAAATTGTTTTCAAGCATTGCCTAGTATGTGAAATAATTCGATCACACGAATCTCTTCACAACATTAAAGGTTTCAGCTCTTTAACTTCAATAAAATCAACAGATGGAAGAATTGAAGAAATATGGATGCTCAAAGATAGGGAAAATGATGAATGTTACACAGGGTGTAAAATGGCCACTTAAACCAGCTAATGACAGGTCATTGTAAGAACCTTGTAAATGCCTAGACTTCCATAATCCTTCCTAAGATGTTCTCCATCCCTGTTGTAATTTGTTAGTCTTAATGACTCCCTAGGGGGTGAAATCTAGTCTTTTGTCTACAAACATTTAGACAAACTCAAAATATTGTAATATTACATATAATATAATTATATATAATTACAAATTTATGGTCGTTTTTTGTAGCTAACTTATAAAAAGAATCACTGCTTGCCACTGATAAATTATGTGTTTTGGTGTGAAAATGTATATTTTATTTGTTTATTTATTTATTGGGGAATCTCTCTTTTTAAAAATTTATCAATTTCTATTATTGATTTGTTTTGATATATTTAGGGATGAAGACAGTCTCCATTGCTCGGTGAGCAGCGATTCTTTGCGGCGCCGAGTTTCATCCAGCAACAGTGACAGTGTAGAGGGTGCTCGCTCCCCTCAGCCCACCCTACCCCCCCACACCTGGCCGCGCCAAGAGGTATTGCTAGAGACAACCGTATGAGGAAAAAATTTGCCTAATTAATGTGTTCATTTAACTGCATCTATCATTCTTTATCATTGGCATACCTATCCACACCTGATGGTGCATTGATGCATCAAATGCAGTGTAATTTGATCATCTGTTATATTATCTAGGAAAAGTTTCAGGCGCAAATCTAGGGGCTACTTAATATTGCAGTTGAGAACCACCTTTAACCTCTAAGCGAGTATGGCCGTACCGTGTACCTACGTCTCAAATAATTTATGCATAAAGGAGTATGTACGTACATTGTATGATGTCAAAAATTTTCTTCAAAAACTCACTCTTTTAGAGGTTGAAATCAATATTTCATGTTGACCTTGCCAGAAATCCAGCCCGAGACCTCAGGCTTGGTGGGCGCGAATAATTCAATCAGTACTCTACGCGACAGACTTATCTCCACTTGATTTCTGTTTTTGTCTGCCGTGTTCAGTGCTCAGCGCACTTGCCTACTGCGCTAGAGGTCCCAGATTTGATTGCAGGAAATGTCAATGTAAAATACTTATTTAAAAGGTAATTTTTTTCACTGTAATTTCCCATTAACCTTGGACTGGCACCTGAAACAGACTGATTATTTTTTAAATAAAACTAATGATTGAGATACGCTGCATTTGGCCTACCAAACCATTGCCCCATGCACCATTAGTTGCTGATAGGTGCAGAGCCACACCTGCCATAAGTTCAGTTGGCACAAAAAACTTATGTGACGGTGCGCTAGATCCCGTTAGATGCGGGGCAGGATAGTGGAACGATGATGATGCTGAGGATGAAGATAAAAAAAAATTACCTTTAAAGTTCTCTCAAAATTTCAATGAATTTTCAGTGATATTTTGTAGGCTCTAATCTAATTTGACTCAAATTGAAACAACTCAATTGGTATTAATTTTTATAGATGTTATATACATATATAAATAAATGATATTATAGATGAAAATATATGAACTGGCGGGTTGCTGGTTCAGTTTTTAATGAACTAATAATATTCTAACGGCAGTGTCTTCAGTGTGTCGGGAAAGAATGAAGATTGGATAAGATAGGACTCACCTCAACTATTTCTTTTGTATATCCTTGCGTTTTGGCGACAGAATGACAGCTCCGATTCTTAATTTTTCCATTCTGGGTAGACCGCCACTGGCGCTGGTAGACACCGTGTGTATCTTTCACAATTAGTAGGCACAGAATGGGCCCGAATCGACCACGTGTAAATGCTCGTTAGTGGAATTATTGTTACGAAATTTGTCATTTCAAAGACAGTTAAATGTGTTTTGCGAACATTTATTGCCGCCATTTTCGTGTTTTTGACAACTCGAGAGTCTGAAGTTAGGCTCTAATCGTTATACCAACAAGTTGGTCGGAAAAAAATGCAATTCCCCACTGAAAACTCACAGCACAAGAGTCTGAAGTTAGTCTCTATCATTATTCCAACTTGTTAGTAAGTTAAATCGATAATCGTAATTATTGCTGCCATTTTTGTGTTTTTTTTTTATTGTAATTTTGAAAACAGTTTCTTTATTTATTTGATAAATCGTCTACACAATATTGAATATCTTACAAGATTATTGTAACTGAATTCAATAGCAAGACATTTTTCTAAATCTGTATGTTTATAAAAATTGCAAGACTGTTGGTGTCTCATCGGGTTTATTTCCAGCAGATTTACTATAGAAAATGGTTTATCTTAATCGAAAATATTTTAGTCACTAGTAACATTAATTTGGTGCAGATGTGTCGTTAGTTCTAATTTATAATCCAGTTTCTAAAAATTGTTTACTCTATAAATTAATTTAAAACTATAAATCCTATTCTATGTTGAATACTAAAATTTAATTAATAACTTAAGTTTAGATTTACTGAAAATTTTGAAAAACATGATTTGTAGATAAATAGTCATTAAGTAAGTTAAAGATTTTGCTGAGTAGAAAAAAAAAAATTAAAATGTACAAACCTTTATCAAAGTTGTAATAATTATCTAAATTTATTGCAACAGACAGGGAAAACATTTTTGAGAAGGGAATATGAAAGTCTAGACATTTACAGGGCTTATGCTCTGTCATTGGATGGTTTAAGTGGCCACTTTACACACTTTGTATCCACATTTACTCAACTCGTTCATCTGTTAACTTTTGTGAAGTTAACTTCAAAATTTTCCGTCTCTGTTGAAATAAATTTAGTTCTTAATAACTCGCTAGGGAGTGAAATCCAGCCTGTCTACAAATATTTGGACATACTCGAAACGTTGTTGTAATAATAAAATTAAAAAGAAACAACCATTATATTGTCGATTGTCATGTTGCATTAAGCAACTTTTTTTTTAAAGGAATGACCCTTTATTTTTTGAGGAGAGTTTATACAAGTCCAATAAACAGGACAACACTGTCCTGTGCCAGCTCCATGAACAGCCTTGACCGCGCAGGACCAGATAGGCGGACAATTCGACTGTAGTTCAAATGCAGAACGCTGCAAAAATGGATACACAATAATGCGCTCTGTTGTGGGGCTAAGCCAATGTCCCGCGGAGATAGCCTGCACATTTATCTCTAGAACAATGTCACAGTCCATTGTCTTGTCCTCCAAATTTCTGTTCACACTAGGGCATTAGGCCCGAAGCTGGAACAAGACAGTATTGTCCTGTCCTCACGTGAACTACGCCTTGAGGCTTGTCAGCAGCTGGGAAAGTGAGGATAGAAAGAAGTTATTAAAAACACACAACGATACTCCGAATAATTTGGGTAAAAAAATAAGGATTTTCCTTATAACTGGCGGGAATCGAACCCGCGATTCTTGTTTCATAGTTGGCTGGCTAACCAATTGTGCCACAGCTCCTGACTTATGTCATAATAGTTATTAATGCTATTATAATTCAATAATTAATTGTTTTTGAAATATCCAAAAAATCTGATACCAGGATCATGCCAAGAGACAATATTTATGTTTTTTTTTACTATTATCAAATTACATATAAAAGTTTGGGAAATTTTACCCAATAATGACAAACTGTAAAAAAAATCTCAGTAACAGTATGTTTACAATCAATGGAAACATTTACAAACATATAAATGCCATAGAGCATGCTTTATAAATATTACCCATTAAAAAAAATCATAAACTAGGTATATGAGTTTAGAAAATGCATGGCTTAATTTTCAAAGCTTTATTTGTATGGATATGTATATGAAATTACTTTTCTTATTTTTTAAAGTTTTTTTAACCCCTTTTCTTGGCAATGCATTATATAGGATACATATAAAATCTCATTTTTCTCACGAACTAAAGCAGTATTAAGTTGAAATTGCTTTACCATATTTTGCATTCTTGACTGAGTTATCGAAACAAAAAATAAATTATAATAAAATAAATAAAACAACTTTTTTTTTAACCACTAATTTTTATTTTCCACCGACCGGTTTCAAAGCAAACAAGCTTCTTCGTCAAGGTTTACGTAACTAAGACAAAGAAGCTTGTTTGCTTTGAAACTGGTCCGTGGAAAATAAAAATTAGTGGTTAAAAACAAAGTTGTTTTATTTATTTTATTATAATGAATAACCACAAAGTTAGTGCTTCAAATATAAACTTTATAAAAAATAAATTGTTTGGGATTCTGAAGCCTTTTCAACCATCAAATGCGTAAAAAAATACTTTTTAGTTCTGCCAAGATGAGGGTTAATTGTACTCATTTGTTTTTAAATACCCATGTTTTTCAGTTTAGTTTTAAATTGTCAAACATAACTGCACTTCTGCCATATTTTTGTTTAATTTTCTAAATATAATACCTGATTGTATTTTTAATAATTTCATGTTTTGTGTTTCTTTGTTAAATGTACATAAAAATAATTAGGTACCTGAATTTTAAATGTCCGCCTCGTTGTCAAATGTTCAGCGCATTTGCCTACCATGCAAGAGGTCTCGGGTTCAATTCGCGACATGGTTCACATGAAACATTTATCAATCAAGGTGTTTTAAACTAGAATACTTCATTGTCCTAGAACTGACACCTGAAGCGTAAGACTGATCGTCTAACCTTCATGTAACAAAAATGATCAAAATACGCTGCGGTTGGTTTACCACTGCAGTGCCCTATGTACCATTAGGTGTGGAAAGGAAATAATAATTGTAAATATATTATATTAGACTTTTATTGTTTTAAGTATGCAGTTACAAAACTAATCAAAAAAGGTCAAACAATTTTATCTTCACAAGGGACAAATACAAATAATATATTTTAATCTTCATACATTTAAGATAGTATATAATTTGTTTTAAATAATATATATATTGTATGTATATTATGTACCTATGTATAAGTTTTTTTTCTGTAATCTTAGCTTTTAATCTGGTTTAATTTTTATTTATTCTTAAAAGTTCATAAAAATTAGTCTACATTTTTTTTGTTGGAAATCTAACGAAAATAAAATTTAATTTATGAAACATGTACCACAATGTAAATAATATTTTTTAATGTCTCCCATACTTGTAAGCAAACATATTTCAATTAAAGTTAAAATATAATATTGTCGGCCTAACTTGTAAATCCCAAGCTAACTTTTTTTCAGGGGAGAGTAAAAACAGTTTTTACTTCAGTAGCAAATTGTAACTATGTTTTTCTCGATATTAAAAAAAAAGCAATACTGTACGGATATACAAGTTTTACAAACATATAGATTATTTGAAGTCTTGGAACAGAAAACGCCAAAATATCATTTTTGACTATGTATTTGTGATTTGTGATTTGCGAGTTTTACAAGTTGGGGTTACAATATGTACTTTCAACAATATTTTCCTCTATATAACCTTTACAAGAAGTAACATAAATGTATTATCATCCATTTTCAGTTTGTTTGTGATTTAAGCAAAAAGGTACCGGCTACAATGCAGCCTAATAATTAGTTCAAAGTTATATTCCTTGTTATTTTTTGTATGAAAATATCTTAAGCATTCTTATAATTGTTTGAAAAAGTGATAATTTTCTTAAAAACTTGAATCCTTCAGTTTATTTATTTAAAGGCAATTCATATACACTCATAAATCAATGTTTTTATGTTTTGCCTGTCTTGTTTTGTGCTTCTATCAATTAATATCTCTTCTTTTTGTGGCTTTTTAGTTTTCCCACCCATTTATGCATCCATTACTTGTAATAATTTAACCTTAAGTGTGTTGTAGTTTCATATAATGTGTTATATGTATTTGTGTTGTTTTTAATTTAAACAAATGTTTTATTTGTGTCTAATAATACTTATTGTTTGTCAATATTACTTTTTACAAATAAAATGAATCTTCAAATAGGTTGAGCTTATTTTCATTGATTCGGACGTGACACAAAAAAAACATATTTTTTAATGCATTAAGCGGATGAAATTGTATTCTGTAATTGTAAGCTGGGTTTAAAACAAAAACAGATAAAAAATAGATATGCATCCGAAAATGAAAGCTGTCTTACTTTTTCATTTGTTTAGCTTCAGTTTATTAAAAAAATAATGGAATTACAAACTGCTAGGATGTGATAATTCGTATTTTTAAATGAAAAAAATTCTTAAACTCTTCCCTTACAAAATAAAGAGTAATTTTAAATTAATCAATATCTTAAAAACATTACAATTTTTCTTTTATTTGCCACCCATTCTTCATCAAATTTTGTTCAATGCCTTCTCTCATAGATACAAAAACAATTAAATACTTTTCTGGATAATTATTTCACCCACAAGACCATTTACTATTGAATGCAGCGTCAAATTCGATTCATTAAAAAAATTATAATTTATTACAAAATAAACATGTCAAGTGGAATAAAATACATATGAAAAATATGAATAATCGTTATATAGAATGCATTGGCGGTATGTATTTTTTGTGATCACGGTTAGTTTTTTATCATCATTAAAAAACCCCATGGATCCACACGCTTTTTAATGTTGCGAGGATATTATTTGCCGAGTATTCCCAAGCTGTCATATCTCCAGAAAATCAGGTGAGAGCTACCCGACTTTTTACTGACACTTCACTAAAAACATCACAACTTTACCATATTCTCATTCGATCTTCTTCAACTGTTCAAATCTTAACAATGTATTGCATTTTGAACAAATTGTACATACGACTTATTAAAATCTTGAAAATAACAACTATCCCAAAGCTTAATTAAAAATACAACAAAAAAACTAATTTAAAAGCCAAATTTTTTTTAACTGATTCTTAAACTACCAAGAAAAATCAAATTACTAATATTAATATTTTTTATCAAGTAAATAACCACAAGATGGAATCCTTAAAATTAATCGATACTAATTTGGCTGTGATTTATCATGATGAACATTTATAGGATTGGATTAAATGATTTTCAATAAAAAATCAGAGAATTGAAGGTAATTTGAAAAGCACATTCACCTGTGTGGTATTTTCTGGCACTAATCACCTGTGGCCAATTTTTTGTAATAATTACTGGGACAAGTCATTGGGTAGTCCTCTCCTGGTTTCTATTTTATTTTATTTTCCTATTTATCACTCATTTTCTTGAACCACGCATGTTTAACTAACCTAACATACTATTAACGTGATGGGTGGATAAGCATAGTTAAATTTCTTTTTGAAATTGCTGTAAATACATTGAGAAACTCGAAGTTTTACTTTGGAAAATAAATTTCTTGAGCACATTGACTATCAGGAATTTATTTTTATACAGTGGAACCTTTATATTCAACATTAACCTGCTCCGGGGGTCTAAAGAATATAGCAACATTTTTGTCCCATAGGAAAAAACTGAAATTCAATTACCCCGTTTCCAACTCCTAAAAATGGTACGAAAATGAAAAAAAAATGTTTGGAAGAGGAGGAAGGTCAATGTTAAGAAGACGAGTTGCTATCAATTAAAACAAAACAGCCAATAGTAATTCCAATTCTGATCATGGGGTCCGTTTTGCCGATGATTCAGGAGCACCCGATTTAACAAAGAACTTATCCAATGTTGTCTGTTTTTGTTTGCTCTGTAAAACCTTCCTGAGGTAGTATTTTTGTTAAATGCATTTATATTTTGGTTGGGAGTGACGACGAATACGGAAAATACTAACAAATATTAGAGGGAAAAGTTGATATTAAAATGTGAAGATTATTGAATTTCACAAATATGAGGGTTGACAAATATAGAGGTTCCATTGTGCTATGAAAATATATTACATAATGCCATTTAATAGAATTCTGATGCAATATTTTTTTTGACATCGATGAAACTCTGAATGATCTGATGAAAAATATGTACTTGTTAATTGGCTTTCTTTTTTTTTGATTTTTACAATAATAATAATTACACATCACATTTTGTTAAGATTTTATTTTACATTAACAGGTATCAGTATTTCATTCTGAAACACTTAAAGCTTGAAACTAATCACCTAACCTTTATAAATAAAATATTCTTATAAACTTACAAAAGAGCCGTGAATAAAGGATAGAAAAGATATTTCGTTTTTAAAACAATATGATTTAAAATGAAATTCAAATGTACCATTCTTTCATTGTGATAATTTTAAACTTATAGCCTTCTTGAATTGATTGAATCTACATGATTGCGCATGATAAACTCATATTTACTACTTATATGTACAGTGCATTCAAATGTTTAAAAGCCTACAAAGGGTACACGGCAAAAACGGAAACATTTAATTTTTTCAATTTTCAAGATATCCCATATCTTTCTCCTTAATGAGTTCTATAAAATAGAATATCAAAATCTGGCTCCTTGTCATTTAAATTCCAAGGAAAAAATAAAAGTTACGGCCAAAACAGGCTCATTTTATAATGAAAAATTGCACGAAACGGGATTATTTCATAAAATACTTTTCTAAATTGAGCTAATTACAAATATGATTATGCTTCTTTTTTGCTCTCCTGTAAAAACGATTGATTGCTTGTAAGCCCGTTTTTGCCATCGGTTTGTCGGTGAACTAAGTAAAAACTTTCTGTTCCGTACACATGAGCTAAGGTTATTATAGATTTGAATGGACTCTACTTGTATACATATTTTATAATTTTTGTCACTGTTATTTTTTTGGTGTGATTGTTTGTGCAAAGTTTGATTTGATTTTCCGCTTTTTATTAATTTATAGTTATGATCCGATACATTATCAAGAATTAGGTTAACCCTTATCTTGGCTGAATGAATTTTTTTTTTTACTCATTTGAGGGTATTAGAAGCAAACTTAGAAATCTCCCCCAAAAACGTAAAATGAGTTATTGACGCCAAAATAAACTATACGTAAAACCTACCTATCTGAATAATAGCGTAATTCGAAACCGTCTCTAAATCTTGCAAAAAACAGATTTCAATTATACTATTTGACACCGCAAACTAAGAATTCTCCATTGAGTTGGTGAAGCATAATTAGAAATCTCACAATTCTTTTTTCTAAGTTTTTCGCAAATATCTCAGTAACTCCTTCAATGGAGATTCCTAAGTTTGCTTCTAATTCTAACGCTCATTTGATGGTTGAAAAGGATTCAGAATCCCAAACAATTAATTTTTATGTTTTAGTCAAAGTTTATCATGAATTGTGATAATGCAGTTGAGAATGAAAAATATGATAATTTGGTTTGATTGACTAATGTTTTACTTGTTTTAGTTCATGAGAAAAAATGAAATCACTTGTATCCTATAGGATACATTGCTAAGGAAAGGGTTAATTTTTTATCTCAGATTTTGTCCAAATTTGAATTAAATGCTGTTAATCGGCTTGAAGAAATATTAACACTTGCCAGTAATATTACCTGATTCAGTTTGCTGTTTGAGAATACGCAGAGTTTGTTTGGATTTTGTATGAATAACACTAGAATATTATTTTTTATAAGTAATTATTCCTGTAAGTTGTTTCTTTATACATAATAGTTCAATGTATTGTTTGTATTTCTAACAGAAAGGTGAAGAGGCTCGCACTAATGCTGCGGATATCAATGGATCTGTGTCGGGAGATGCCAACAAGGCGCATACGAAATCTCACAGTACTGGAGAAAATAGTGCGGTCCCATTTTCTCTCAACAGGGAGTTATGGCAACAACGGTTAGTACCTACCAGAAAATTTCATTAAGAAAATTATTATTTTTAGGCAATATTTTTTTCCCCTTCACCCTAAATTATGACCCTGTTTACAGTTTTTTCATGTTTTTAGAAAAACTGTTAAATTTATTGAGTTTTTTTTATTCTGTAGGACTTCATATTAAAGTTTTAATATTAAAATCAAACACTGTTTTGAGTCTACTTAAAATCTTTTATTTTATTTTCAAACACAAAAACAAAAAAATCGGACAATTGTTCCGCCTTGTTAGGGCATTTTCAAACGAATGTGAAGATTAAATGCACTGAAGGTTCTTGTATAGTTATATAATTCTTTCAACACCTACAATGATTATAATTATGGGGAAAACCAATAGTTAGGGGTAAGGCCAGGTGTTATTTAGTAATAGGGAATTTAGGTATTTCTATTTATGTTTTGGAGAAATTTACAATATAAAAAAAAAAAACTGAAGTAAGCATTTATAGACATGTATTGTGAAATAATTAATGAATCTATAAACCTTTAGATAATTACTGTGATTATTCTATTAATAATATCACAATAAGTTAGTGTTCTATGATTTAAGTAATTATAAACAATTGATATAAACATAAATGTATTTTAGAATGATTTATTTTAAGTACATGATATAATTATTGTAAAGAATTGATGTAAACATAAATGCATTTGAATTTTTTTTAGTACGTTTACATAAATGTTATTAAAAAATACTGGAAACCTTTTTGTTAAAAAAAAAAAGGATTATTTTCGTCCTTGACAAGTTTCTTAGAGCTATTATAGTTTTGGCTAGAACCTGACTTGGGAGGACGCACAGGAGCTGGCAGCTGATAGAGATGCATAGAGGCTATTTGTGGACACCATATGCCCCAACTAGGGAGCGAACATGGAATGATGATGATGATTATAGTTTTGATTCTAATATTAAAATCAAACACTGATTTGAATCGACTTAAAATCATTTATTTTATTTTTATACACAAAAACAGAAAATTCATAATTTTTTTTTTTATGTTTTCAAGTTACAGCTCGTCAGATTTTGCAAAAATTTGACTGCAATCATTCGAGCTCAATTTTTAAGAAAAATATATAGCTATGGGAGAAAACCTTGGAAATTAATTATTTGTCATATTTTAACCTACGTAACAAGGACTCATTCTAGTATGCGTAATAGTTTTCGAGTTATTTCAAGAAGTTGCAGTACTGTACTGCAATACTACTCGCTCACATTACTGTAGCCTTGCTGTAGAGATATAAATGATAAATTCTAATCTTTAAATTTGTTGCAACAGAGAGGGAAAACAATTTTAAGTAGGTAATATTAAAGTCTAGACATTTACAGGTCTCTGTTGCAACAAATTTGAATCTAAATAACTCCCAAGGGAGGAAATCCAGCCTGTCTTCAAACATTTGGACTTACTCAAAACATTGTTTGTAAACTTTAAGTTAAAATAAAATTAATATTCATAGAATCACCCTGTAAAACGTCCTTGAGGTACTGAGAAATATTCTAGTGTAAAAACACCTACAATAAATATTTAACGTAATTATATAAATGAGTATTCTGTGATATAAGCAAAGTAACATAATTCAACATTTATGATGTTATCATTGAATAACTTAGTTTGAAGAAGGAATTTTCCAGTTTTCAGGCAAACTCCATTTTTTTAATCAATTTACTTGCTCAATATGTCTTCTGCGGGTCATAGATATTTATTTATTTTTCAGAGCCTCGAACCAGCTGAAACACACGCCCGACCTAGTGATGGATCTTCCAGGGGACGGGGTGGAGGGGGCTGCTCCTCTGTGTGGCGGCGAGGGGGACAGTGAGGGACGCGCCCCCGGGGAGGGGGGAGAGGACGATGCTGGCAGCACGTCTCCTGTCACTGCAGCTGAGAGATTTGCCCACAACCAGCATACTCTTAAGAAGAGGACGGTCAATCGAGATGGAGACAAGTTAGTATAAATTACTCTTTTACCTGCGTCAATATAATTCTGTGGTATTTTGTTGTTTTGATAAACAATTGAAAATAACAAACAGGAATGCCGACCAAAATTTCTTGCTGTTCATGGAGTTTATTTTTCAGAGAACCTACTTCTGCCGATTCCGAACCACACCACGAGCGCCAGCCATCCAGAGAAATACCGAAAGACGACCTATTGAGGGAGTCTTCGGAAGCGAGCAAGCTTATCACCCCCGCCCTCCGTGCTGACTGCCAGAAGAGCCCTGTGCCCCGCGCAACACGCAGCGGGTAGCCGCCAAGTTTGCCGATCTCACCCTGACCGGGGGCTCGCTTAAGCCTCAGATTGCCGCCAAGCCCCTGGCCTTACGGAAGCCGTCTCAGACCGCAATGGAGGATTGACAGCCGCTTACAGCCGCAGAGGGAAAGCCTGTATTGAAACCTAAACCGATGCTAGGAACATTTCAACACAGATGAACGAATAACTCATTCGCAAAATATTATTCATCCAACCTAACCATAGATTTAAAACATTTCACCATAGATTTAAAAATATCTCATTTGAAAAGATATTGTTGATACAATCCAGCCTAGCCTAATGGAAACTGATGCTTAAAACATTTCAATAGATAAACAAATAACTCGTAATAAAATAATTTATAGATTGAATTTTACTTTGCCAAACCTAACCTAACCATATCTGATGTTCGCGACATTTCAACATAGATAAATGAATACAAATTGTTTTAAAAATATGTTGTTGATTCAAACTGATGCTAGAAATATTTCAACATTGATAAATAAATAACTCATTTGCAAAAGATGTTATTGATCGAACTTAACATTACCTAACCTAATCTGATGCTGAACGAATAACTAAATTGCAAAACATGTATTTATCTAACCTAACGTGACCTCTATATATTCATACAACCTATCACTTAAACCAAATGATAAATTTAGAATCCTGACTAATTTCTTTACAACAAAATTTTATTCATTCACTTTTGGAATAGTTTTTAAAACCATTTTTCGGGTCAAAAACATCTTTCTAGCATTTAAATGTTGATCTACAAAAAAACAGCAAATGTATTTTAATAATTGTATTTTAATGTACCAATGAATCAAAATAATGACTAACTTTTTCTTCAAGATTACAAAGGTTATTTTTAAAAAAAATCGCCTACTTAACTTGAGATTTTTTAATATAGTTTATTTTAACATCTCAATCATACCGCTACATAAGTCAAAATTTATTTTTATGATGTGTGAAAAGTGTTAATCGATCAATCCACATCAGAATAGTTTATTAAGTCCGCCTATGCTCGAGTCTTCTTACTGTGTGTGAAAAATATTTTTAGTTATTAAAGCACAAGTGATGTGCATTTAATATTATTAAAATGAAGTTTTTACTTAATTGTTTTTAATCATTCTCTTTGTGCGAGATGTTTTCTAGTTTATGGTTAGTCTTAAGTGTCAAAAATACTCGTAACACCAAATGTATGTGATTTCATGTTCTAAATTTAGATTTCGATTGTCAATATCTGTGTTACCAACAGCTTTTTAGTTGTCTAACTAATTACGTTTTAAATTTGACACCCAGCCATGTGGATCTTCACATTTAGTTTATAAAATATATTTTATCAAGGAACCATGAAACAAAATGAATATTCTAAAGAGTAGAATCTCACATTACATAATATTATATCAACTTTCATTTCTGTTTTATGTAAGACTTTGTACTCATTGTAGACAAGAACAAATGTTGTTTTTTAGTGCAAAATGTATAGGTACTAAATAATGTATGTAAATACTTCATAATGCATAGGATGTTTGTGTCAAATTTGATAAATTTGTTTTGAATTCTGATGTCAGAATATAGAATATCAGAAACTGGTATTTCTTTTTCATAATATTGTAGCACTAAAACAGCAACAGAATATGTTGTTTAGGTGTTCGTTAATTGAAACGTTTTAAGGTTGTGAGTTTAAAATCCAGCCCCTAATAATTTGTAGTTTTATGCCCAGAAAAATCAACAAAGAGCTTTCTTTTTATTTGAAACTGATGATTTAAATGGGTGTTTTTCAACCTTTTTTAATATGCGACCCTTTTGTGAGTAAAATAAACCAGGCGACCCCCCAGAACCTTAATTTTATTATACTACTAACATGAGAGTGTTTTCAACAGTGACATATTTAATTTTCTTTCTATTAAAAACCATATAAAATACTGAGAAATCAAGTGCTAAAGCTGGTATAGGTCTTGCTGCTGACGGCACACTTAAAATGGAATTTAATTTGCATAAGATTAAAGTCTTAATGATGTTTAAAGGTTAATATCCAGAGCTAACGGGGGAAGCATTGCAATTATTAGA
>NW_028279514.1:0-17225 GCF_059751315.1 Micrasema longulum | reverse complement strand
TCTGAGTCTAACCTTTAAAAAGAGAACAAAAACTGTAATGTATAAGCAATAAGCAAAAAAACAATATTTTATTTTTAAAAAAGGCATTTTACCTTTTTCAATTTTGAAAAAATAAGATACTCTTGCTACTTCAATATCGACCATTCTCTTAAATTTCAGCATGATATTTTGAAAAATATAAATATTTACGATCGGGATAATTAAAAGCTAATGTCGTTAAATTAAATAGACACGTTACACGCACGAATAAAACGTCATTTCAGTTCGTGGGTAATTCCCTTCCGTGCCAATTCGCCAACGGACTTAGATCGTGATCAGACATGATGCTATGCAGATATGTACCGTAATGTGTGATAAAAAGATATTTTAATCCCGCTGCAACAATTTTAATATTTATAACCATATATTAAAATTGTTCTTTATTTCTTTTTATTTATTTTTTATTTTGCCAATCTTCTGGTTTTTCAATTTTCGTATAAAATTGTAGGATTTAATATGTACATGTATTTGTTATTTTCTCAAACTGAACGGTTTGGGTAGGTAGGAAGAAATGGCCTTAAGGCAATATGCCGGCCCTTATATGTATATAAAGTGTTAAATAAATAAATTAAATAAATAGAGAACACACATAGGTAGAATTGTGAATGTTTCATAGCGTGTAAAGTGGCCATTTAAACCAACCAATGACGGGTCATAAGCCCTGTAAATGCCTTAACTTTGTTATTCTCTTCTCTAAAATTATATCCACCTCTGAAATAAATTTTAAGTTTATAATTTTTATTTATTTCATCTTACTGAGTTCCCATCCCTCGAGGTAAGCAGTCAACAGGTCGCGGGGGTGGCGGTGGAGGGGGTAAGGCGTGGTAGGGGGCCAGAGGTTGGAGTGGATGGTGTAAAAACAACTGTACCCGACCCTGGCAATTTGTCAAACCAGCGCTGATACACCCCTGACCATTGCTAACCCGAGTGTAATGCGGATAGCGCTTCATAATTATTATGATTACTATCAAGAGGGAGATTAATTTGTCTCATATTTTTGATACAATATTTCTATTTAAATTTATTGCAACATGGAGAAAAACCATTTTAGAGAATGGAATATGAAAGTCTATGCGTACAGGGCTTAACACCACTTTACACTCAGTGTAACATTTACCATTCTGCCTACATTTAAACACCTACAAATGATTTATTTTTACAGACGCCGTGGCGCAGTTGGTTAGACGGCCAACTGATAAACTGGCGTCGCGGGTTCAATTCCCACCAGTTGAATGAAAAAAAATTGAAGAAATATTTTATCAATTGGTCTGGGCTTTGTGGTGTATTTTTCATTGCCTCCTTTCATATCCCCTCTATTCCACCTGCTGACAAGCCTCTAAATAGAGGCTTAGCGGGTTATTACTAAAAAAAAAAATATTTTAAGGAAATCACAGTTTATAAATAAAAGGTACAAAAGAACAATTTTAAAAAGTAAGACCAATTACAGATTTCACAATAAATTATTATGAATGTAGGAGGAGAGGGAAAAAAATAATTAAATAAAAAAATAATATGTATTTATAAAAATATAAAAATTAAATAAAAGGTACATAAAAGGGAGAAGACATTGTATGGCTCCAACTCCACTTACCTCCCCTCTCTCTCTGCTTCCATGAACATTTATATTTCTTAGTAAAAATTCACAACCACCAATAATTAATTAGATGCAGGTTGTAGATGTACATATGAATAAGTAAAACTTAAGAAATTCCTCAACTCATTCAGCTGTTGACTTTTGTAGCACTTAAATCAGCCAATAACAGGTCATTAGCTATGTAAATGTTTAAGAAAAGTCTCCAATTTTTGTTGATGTGCTAAAAACGGTTTTGATGCCGCGTTTTTTTAAAAAAATGAAATTCTATCCTTAAAATTTTGTGCATATGGCAAACAAGCTATCCTTTTATAATGTTTGTTATTATTCACATGTGTCATATTCGATAAAGAAGTTAATATGTTTAAAATATCCTTCTTTTTTACCATTTATTACAAGCGCTCTCAACAACTGCGGAACGGTACAAATCCTAAGTACTTAAAGTTACACATCTATCTACACGATGATGTACGCTGTAATGTGACCCGACACATGAGTAAATAGTACGTACGACACTCGCCATAACATCCCAAAAAAACTAATTGTGCACGTGAGATACAGATTTGGCTGACAGTTGTTCCGAACATTTTTTTATTTTTTATTTTTTATACGTTTACAATGTTTGTATTCTTTTTTTTATACGGAATAATGTCCCCTCACTAGGGTGTCCCGTGCCAAGGGAAACATTTTACAATAAGTGAAACATGCTTTAAATTAGTTATTTAACTGAATTAATAAAGTGTTAATAAGCATGGACTAAACATATCAAAGCAGGTGCGAAGGTTTTCACGGTCACTGTTATCAATATTATGTATCTTTTTTGGGTAATACCGTGTATGTTGGATTTGATCCGACGTTTCGGCTACCATTGCAGGAGCCATCTACAGGGAAAACTGTGTGTTTTATAAAGAAATGTATGTGTTTATGTACTAGTAATTTGTACCGTGTCACAGTCAGCAGTAGGCACATTTCTAGTTTTCTACATATGACAAAAACGAATAGATATGTGCCTACTGCCGGCTGCGACACAGTACAAATTACTAGTACATAAACATAATTATTCTTTCCTACAAAACTAGAAATGTGCCTACTGCTGACTGTGACACGGTACAAATTACTAGTACATAAACACATACATTTCTTTATAAAACACACAGTTTTCCCTGAAGATGGCTCCTGCAATGGTAGCCGAAACGTCGGATCAAATCCAACATACACGGTATTACCCAAAAAAGATACATAATATTTATATCAAAGCAGTTATAAAAAAACTAGGTCCAATTATTGGAATTATGAGAAGAACAGATGTCTTTGACAAAAGTACAAAATTAATGATATACAATGCTTTTATACTTCCACACTTTGTATATGGATTAATAATATGGTCGCAATGTAGTAAACAGATGCAAGAATCAATACAAAGAAAAATAAATAAAGCACTTAAAGTAACATTTAATTTTAATAAATATACTAGAACCACATATTTATATAGAATAACAAAAAGCTCTATCTACATAGAAAAAATAAAAATGATATTTAAGATTAAAATAAAGAAAACTATTTAATTTAATTTTAACTACAACATACATAAAATAAATACAATAGCATCAAATAATTTAACTTGCGAACAACCTAGGACCAACAAAAAAAGAAACAGTTTTTTGTTTACAGAAATAATTTTTTACAATTCACTTTCTAATGATCTAAAAAATATACAAAACATGTACGTACTTAAAAAACACCTAAATAAAACAGTTCTTGCAGCCCGTGTGACGAGTGATGTGTGATGTTATTTTATCGAATTTTTATTTCAAATATTGTGTTATTATATATAATATCCCCGCACATACCAGCACTTTTGCTGATTGGGAATATTTCGTACAAATAAAATACGTAATATGAAAATGTAATATAATAATAAAATAAAAACGTTATTTATCTAATTAACCTAATAATCATTAACACAATAAGCAATTTAAACTAAAATAATCACACAAAACATAACCAATTCAAAAAAACCTGTAGACCAAATTTCTTAAACAGTACACAAATGTTTACCTATTTGGCTTGATCCATTCATCGATCCGTGCGCAACCCACCTCCACTATCCATTTCCTAATAGCAATGTTATATTGTGAGTACTTACTAATTGTCCTTATGGATAATGAAAGTAGATTGTACACTTTAACCGAGTAGTAGGTCCTCTTTGACCGAAGGTTGTATTAATTTTTATTGTTTTTTTATTTATCATGTTATTTATTAAGATAAAAAACGTTCGAGTTTTTTTTATTGGGTATCAAAACATTAGTTATATTTTCGGCTTTAATAAGCGAAATTCGGATGAGATTAAAAACATATTTGTTTGTCTTCTTTCCCGTGTTCGCGAGTTTAAGTACCTATTATGAATTTGGTTGTAAACAATCCGGGACGAAAAAAGTTATTAAAAGGAAATAAGCCTCGAACATAACAAAAAGCTTTGTGAATATTTTATGATCCTGTAAATCCTCGCCGCTCTAGTAAACGTTGCGAAATTTGGAAATGATACATTTAACATAAACAAAAGCGTAGATTTAACGAGGTCTTATTCGGTATAGATTTTTTATGGGTGGTTGTATTTATTAACTTGAAATAAAAATAGTAAAAACGTAAGCAATCATATTTTGATTTTGAACAAACAATCGCTAAATAGGAGGCATATCCAGAAAGTAAGAGAAGGTACTTAATTTTTGTATTTTTTTTAACGTTAGAATAGGATCAAATCACCAGTAAATGACCAACCCCCAGTAAATGACCATTGGTTAATAAAACACAATATAATCAAAATTGCTACATGTGTCCAGTCAAAAAACTTTTAACACTAGAAACTACGACAAAAGCAGTAGGCGGACACTTCTTTTGGTAAGAAACTAATTTATCAGTTTTGAACTGTGAGTTGTCAAAAGGTAACAGTGCGTCTTCCCGTTATTGTTCTGAAATTGATAGTGTTTTAATCAGGAAAGGTGAGGTAAGTGTTTTATTTAATGCTAGTTTTTATGGAATTCTTTGAATATATCCATATTCTAATGTGTTAGGGTGTTTTATAATGTTATGATGTAACTAAATCTGAGTATTATTTTTACTGGGGTAGTAGTGGTCATTCACTGGTAATTCTGATATTATTTTAGAGAAACATTAATTATAATTGAAATACTCGTATTTCAATAAAAAAGTAAAAGTGCATAGAAAAATTAATGCGTTTTTTATTGTTTTCTTTTATTTTGTACGCTTAAATAATGAAATTTATACCTTTAATGTGGATTTCACTACAAGCTGAAAGTTAAACGGTCATTCATTGGTGCTTTGACCCTACTTTATAGATATAAATTTCTCTTTTCCCACGTAGTCGCCTTCTAGGTCTATGCAGGTTGTGAGTCGTAGCACAAGCTTTTTGATGCCCTCCTCATAGAACTCTCCCGCCATCTCCTGCGTCCACTTCGAGACCTCTTGTTTCACCTCCTCATCGGTGAGAATTTTTTTCCAGCCATATTAGTGTTCAGGAAAGTGAAAAGACAAACATCTGTAGGCGCTAAGTCAGGGGAGTATGCAGGGTGGTTACAAATGTCCCAATCAAACGAGTTCAAACGCACCTCGCTCAAGGAACTCACGAACGCTTGCGACCCGATTCAATTTGTGCTGCTCTGTCAGTTGTTTAGGGACCCATCTTAAGCACAGTATTCGATATTAAAGCGTTTTTATAATTGTTTTGTATAATAGAGATCTGGGAATTTGTAGAAACATCACAGACATTTCATCTGCTGTCAATCGGTAGTCTTCACGAACAGTTTTGTAGACTTTTTGCACCAACTCATCGGTCACAATTATCAAAGGTCTTCCACTCCTTTGCTCGTCATGAATATTCGGTCTTCCATCATTAAACTCATGACACCGCTTAAATACGTTGTTCGATTCATAGCACCTTTTGCCATATATACATATCAGTTTTGATCTGTGCCAAAATTTCAGTCGGAGTTTTTCCTTCCGCGAGAAGGAACATTATGACAGTGCGATTTTTTATTGACATTTTTCACAGAAACGAACACTACGGGGCAAGTTTTGATACTAACGAGGGTCGTCGGTGCTCGTTGTGTTCAGGAGACCCCCACTACAATTCAGTGTTGCCAACTTTTGGAAAAAAAACTCATAGCACGAGAGCCAAACAGTACTCTTACTTTCTGGATATGCCTCGTAACTAGATATTGCTGTTTTATCCTTGTCAACAAACATTGTTTGGAAATATTGAAAATATTGTTTATTAAACTAACTGGTCTAAGAACGCTACAGACTAAATTAATACCTCTTTCACAGTAGTAGCTGCTCGATTATTATTTAACTTCATTACTGATTTTTTTTGCACCACAACAGGTCAGGAGGCCCAATTACAGTGGGGAATTACACTATGGAATAATTTACCAAATAATTTCAGAGACCTTCGTTAAAAAAAAAAAAGAAGCATTGACAAACATAAGGGATATCGAGACAAGATCTGGACTTTTTTGGTTTAAGTTTACAACGATTTAAACGAGCACTAAATAAATAGTCCAGATCTTGCCTCGATGTCCCTTATGTTTGTCAATGCCTCTTTTCTTTTTTTTCATATTTTAAACCATTCTTTTATTGTAATATTTAAACCTTATAAATTGTTTACATGGACAATTTCCGTTAATAAATAAATAAATTAACATTAAAATCGAGATTAAAATGTCACTATCTGAATTCTCGAGTTTTTCCTTTCTCCTCGTTCTTTCCTTATTTTTTAAACTTTTTACATTTTTTATGGTTTTTATAATTTGCATTATTGCAATATTTCTCCGAGCTCTATACTTTTTATGGCCGTGGTAGTTTTTTTGTTTTATTTTGATAGCTTGAAATAGAACGAAAGAAACGTGATTGATCATAAAAGGTCCTCTGATTGGTATCGAAAAGGGGGGGTTTGGCTGAAAAACCTTCAAAACCTATCAGGTAGAAAAGTTTTCATAACTTTATAGAGACAACGCGCACGGAGCAAACATCCAATAAAGTTTTACTTTATTTTTTCCAAACCTCGGAGAAAAAAGGTATTAAGAAAAATTTCAGTAATTATAAAAGTAAATAAGAACGAATTATAAATTGCCAAGTTTTTTCAAAGTTTTTTATCTATAAAATGTCTACAATTTAAATATGTTTTTTTTTTAAATTTAATAAACAGTTTATTTTAAATTGGCGTAAAATCAAAATAACTTAGAATCAAATCTATTTTCAAATTAAAATGAGTTTTTTACCACATTCGTGCTTTTTACTTTAGACTGAACTTGGGATATCATATAAATTAATTTTTGTAACTCAATTTTATCCAATTAACTAACGCAATTTTTGCTAGTGGTCGTGTTATTGCAATATAGCCGTCAAAAGAAATCAATATCTGACAAAAACCCTCCATATAATAACTTCAAACTTATAGTAAAAGGGGCAATGAATGTAGTAGAGTTAAATTCAATTCAGATCAAAATAACAGCTACTCGATTTGAAAAAAGTTTTCTTAGTATAATAATCTCGGTCTGTAAAATGGTTTGAGCGAGTGTGGAGGTTGTGTTTTGCTAACATTTTTTTTAAAAAAACAATTATAAAATAGACTGCATCCATTATCAATACATTTTTGAAATTGCCATTTATATATTTTTAGGTTTCGAGTGAAATCAAGCTTGATCTACAAACATTTGGACATTCACAAAATACTGTTATAAAAAACAGTATGAAAACTAAAAAGTGTATTCATGTATTGCCCAGCAGGTGAAAATAATTTTGCCAGATAAATCTCATAAACACGTTTTCAGAAATAAGGATATCCCCAACAATCTAAAGGCCAATGTCCGTGACTCCTGTGTTCAGCTGGTGACAACATGCGGTCCTGAACCCATGTCACTCACTATCAGAAGTGTTCACAAAATTAAGTGCACTCAGCAGTCTATGGAAAGACAAATGTTAGGTGTCTTCTTTTAAGAAGTTTAAGCGGTTTCTTAAGACCGAAAGAGATAAGACTGATATCGCAGAAAGAGTGGGAAGACAAAAATGACAGTGGGTGGGTCATGTTGCGAGAAAAGAAGTTGGAAGGACCCCTAGAATACGACATCGGAGACCCTACGAAAATAAAAGCAAAGTAGGGAGACCACAGAGAAAATGGGCTGAAGACATCGTTGAACTCGTGGGACATGGATGAAAACAGGGTGCCCAGGACAGGAAAACATGAAAAAAGTTGTATAAAGCCTATATCCAGCAGTGAAGAGAAACGGGCTGGTTAAAAGAAAGAAGAAAATCTCATCCACATCTATAAAAGTTTCAGCTCATTCACTTAACAAAAGTCGACATGGAAGACTTGAGAAAATGTAGATGATTAAACATAGGCAGAAAGATAAATATTATACAGTGTGTCAGCCTTGTATTTGCCTAAACTTCTATATCTTGTCTCAAAAAAAATTTCCTCTCTGTTGCAGTAATTTTTTTTTTTTCAAACTGTTTTTTAATGTTTTTGTATACGATCCCATCGTGCGCGAGGGTCTTCGCACGACTTTGAGTAGAAAGAGAAATTTCAATCGGCCTTGTTAACATTTCATCATAGGAATACGGCGGAATGTTTCTTTGTGGGGAGAAAAATATAATTTGAGGTCCTTTCGAAACATATCAGGAACTAAGCACACGAATGTTGGCATTTTTATTTTCCGGGAAAAAATACGAACGTCTTTCTGTCACATTAGGCTCTCCCTACAAGGTCAACTCTGGCGACGGATGAGCTAAGTAAGTCCATACAACAAATCTCGAGGTTTTATCATGATTTTATTTCACGATTCAGTAAAAAAACATCAGATGCTCTTTCTGCCTGTCTATGGGTCTCAGCAACATCAATGGTGGGAGCTCGTTAACTTCACACAAGTCGACAGATGGAATGATTGAAAAAATAAAAGCAGAACTTTTACTGTTACAGAGTGTGTAAAGTGATTTCGTAAACTAAATAACTGACGCGACGTTTAAATAGTCATATTATTCGTATTAAAATTTATCGCTACAGAGGGGAGAACCATTTTTGATTAGGGAATATGGAAGTCTAGGCATTTACAGAGTTTATCAGTTTGGTCTACAAGCAATGAAAAATAATGTTTAAAATACAGAAATAGTCGCACAAAAAACACACAACTTATTTTTCATTAACTACATGCAGACACTTATAAAATTTACATGTTTATAAAATAAACAATGTAAATGATTAACTTAACATTTTACAACAGAGATGAAGAACATTTAAGAGAAGGTAATATAAAAGTCTAGGCATCTACAGGGCTTATGACCTGTCAATGGCTGGTTTAAGTGGCCACTTTACACACTGTGTAACATTCACCATTCTGCATATATTTGAACATCTAAATTCCTTCAATTCTTTCATCTGTTGACGTTTGTGAAGTTAAAGAGCTGAAACCTTTATTTATGCGGGTGAGATTCAATTACCTAGTCCATGAAGAAGTATAGAAATTGAAAAAATAATATTTTCAGGTGTTGCCTAGTATGTAGGCGAAATAATTCAATTAGATGAATTGAATTGAATTGAATCTCACCCGCATGGTCCAAGAAGAAGTTTAAAAATTGATTGTTAATCTTAATGACCCCCGAGGGGGTGAAATCCAGTTATTTGTCTATGAACATTTGGACAAACTCAAATATTGTTATATACATTCTAAATAAATTATAAATGAATTTAATATATACAGTTTGAATTCGTTTACCAAATAAATAATAATCTCTTGAAATAAATAATGGCTTTTTTATAATAAATACTAACTAACCAGTTCGTCGGTGTTAAATTAAATTCTCACTCTTTTTAAAAAAGCATCAAATTTCATTTGCTTTGATTGTTGCTTCCTTTCTTGCAGAATCATAGCATAAACACAAATATTAGAATATTCGTTTAATTTTAAAAATGCAACGAAAACTAATTCGGAATTAATTTCACACACACAATAGGCTGCTCGCGTACACGGTAATATAATAAAACAACGTGTAAAAGTGTGTCTGCTATTAGAATCGCAGCGCCTACCGTCGTCTGGTGTCAGCCGAACCGGGGAATCCCACACCACCACGCACCAACCGGCGTAATTGTAAATCGGCGTAAATCGCACCGGCACGACGTTTACCTGTACTACGTAAATAGTTATTATTTACGAATTGTAAAGCTAATAAAAGCACATTGCTTGCATTTATAAATCTAAAATAAAAGAACCTTTTGTTTTATTAACGTACTTTTTTAATGTTTGTATAAAGTCATAATTAATTGCCGTTATTAAAATAACTTCATAATGAATAAGTATTGGCATTTCCTATTTTCATTGTCAATTTAAACTTATTTTTGGCTTTAATTCCTATTTTCTGTATAAGTACTCCGCCGCCTAAAAATTCAAAAGCAGGTCGCCCGTTGTGGTAAAAACTTTGGCCACCCATGACATGTGTTTTTTCGTCAAATTGTAAATAATATTTTTTTTCGTGGTGTTTAAAAATGACAAATTGCGTGCTAAAAAAATAATGAGGAAGTTCAGTGTCTTTTATTTTTTTTTTATTTGTTAATAGAGTATAAAACTAAGCCAATTTATTTTATTTTAATATATCGTATTATCAGCGTTATGATTTTTTTAACTTTTTTATTTCTGAAATAACTCCGCGTGGGACGTCAGAGGTTGTTATATGACAGTTCTTCCGATTGGTTCGTTTACAATTACCAAACTGAATATCTTTCATAGCTCTCATTTCATTGGATGGTTCATATGAGCCAGTGACGTTATTCAAAGTAGTGCGTTTTTATTTATTTTTTTAATTTGCCCTGTAAATGCCTAGACTTCCATATTCCCTTCTCAAAAATTTTTACCCTCTCTATTGAAATAAATTTTAATAAAATATCTATTTAAAAAAACAGTAAAATTCAGAGAGTTCAGGATTCTGGGGATATATAATAATGTTTCAGGTGTTTCTTAAAGGTTGGTAGGGAAAGTGCATTTTTTATATAAAGAGTTAGCTCATTCCAAAGTCTAGAAGCTTGAACGGAAAGGGAATAGCTGAAATATGATGAGCTATGTCGTGGAATAGAAAGTGTTCTCTCCTGAAAAGAGCGAAGAGAGGGACCATGATCTGAAAGGTAAATTATATTCTCAGCAAGATATTTTAGAGCGCAAGGGTTGTGAAGAATATTATAAAGAAGTGAGAGATTAAAAGTTTATGCATCATTAGTTATGTGCAATTTTATTTCATACTTCTTTTCTTTTATCATATTTTGGCATAGTAATATTAAAGAAAAAATAATTTTTAAATATTAATGAAAATATTAATAAATATTAATTTACAAATATAAATACATTTTTCCGTAGTCTTTTTTTTTATTTCCCTCCCGTTTAAAGCTTTTCTTGTTTGTTAAACTTTATTTTATTAACAAAACCAGATTTCAATCTTTGGGTAGTTATTTAGATTGAAATTAATCTTGAATTTTGATCCTACGTAAATAAAATCTTATATAAATAACTATGAAATATTCTAGTGTAAAAACACATTTTTCATATCAGGAATCGAACTCGAGAGCTCTTGCGTGGAAGGCAAAGGCTCTGACCATTGACACCACGAAGATTCGATTAGAGTTCAGGAAGTAAATTTTAATATGACACCCTTTTAAGTAAAATATGGCACAACCAACGTGAAAGAAATTTAAAAAAAAAGATAATTGTCCAAACAAACTTCTTTGAATGTCGTAAATAGTTCATCCGAATCGACTTATGAGAGAGGGTTGTAATAGATTTCCGGTTTACGGGAAGCCAATTCGCCAATAAGCAGAAATCACCGCAGAGAACTTGTGACGTCACATGCAAAGTAATTTCATTTTTTTTTTTAAATCATAGCGCTAATAATACGGCACATAAAACAATTTTTGGCTTAAGTTAAAAGTCTATTAACGAATAAAAAAAAATTACAAACCACTGGACTGTGTTATTAGCTTTTGATTTATTCTATAAAGTTATTTAATTAATATCCTCTTAGGAAAGGTATATAAATCAATCAAATTCCACACAACAGTCTTCTAAACGCAATATTGATTTATGTTTTTTTAATGTACGAAGAAAGAAGTTTTGAAGCGACGAGAAAATGCTTTAAAGGTTATAAATCTTTTTTCTAAAAACATTCAAGCGGTTTCCATTGTGGACAGCACAAAAGTTGTTTGATAAAACCCATTTAGCAGAAAAATATGGTTATTAATGGACAAAGTTTAAATATAATCAACACAAATTTACTGATTTGAAAGCATTAAAATTAATTATTTGAACTCCCGACATTTCTTTGTGATTAAAAAAGGTTCTACAATGTTTTAAGTGTGGCTGGATTTTCTTCCTACAAGTCTGGATTTTGTCTAAGGAAAGAGACCATTGCAGGAGACTGCGGCGAGATATTGCATAGATGTACATATCATTAAACGTGTTATCCAGATGCACTTTGAAATATATGTATGTTTATGTAATAATATTTCATCTTGATTTTTGCTAGTATTGATTGAACGTACTTGTGTAGAAAGCAGCCAGCCAAAGAAAAGTGAAACTGAGATAATAGCACCTCAGTGGCAAGAGTAAATAAACAAATATACACAACAGTTGGAATGTTTTTGACTTTAACGAATGATAAACAATGAATATATTAGTTTTTTTTATATTACAAAAAAGAATTTAATTATGTAATTGACCAGTTTAAATGATTTTTTAAATTCGTTAAGTTTTTTCTAGTGCTGTGTTTGTTTTGTGCAAATTAAGAAACTCCATTTTTGTGAATGACACTATTTTCAGAAAGTGATTAAAACAATTTCTTGTATGAAAGCGCTCTGGCTGTTTTTAGCAAGACATAGAATTGACCTAACTGCACCCGATAACATCAAAATGTAATTTTCTTCAAATGGTGGACTGGCTGCTTTCTGCATAACTACGTTCAATTTATGCACGTGCTTTCACTTTCCATTATGGTGTATACCAACTCAGCACAGGGCTCTTGGCCGATGACAGGTCGTAAGCCCTATAAATGCCTAGAATTCCATATTCCCTTCTCAAAAATGATTTCCTCTCTATTGCAACTAATTTAGATCTGTGAAAACATTCTGTTAAATTTATTGAGTTATGTAAATTAGCCTTTATTTATTTATTTTATTTTATTTAGGAAACATACAGGACAGTTACAAAGTTTTATATTTACACAGTTAGACTTAAATCTAATGGACCAGCAAAGTTTCCATGTTAAAAAGTAATTATATGTAAGGTTATTCATTAAAGTACAAAAAAGAGAAGAAAAAAAAAAATAGAAGTTATTTAAACATTCAAATTAAAGTTAAAAAAAATAAGAAAGTTTGTAAAAGTAATTAAAAGTTAAGAATTAAAATAAAGAATGAAAAACATGCTCAGATGTAAAAATAAAATAAAATAATAACATTTTTTAAAAAGGAAAAACATAAATATACACATACATATTTAAAGGATACTGCGGGAGACTTGAACATACCGCGTAAAAAATGTAACTGGGGTAACCTGAGGTCACATTAGGTTAGTGTTTTTCAACCCGCGGGTCGCAACCCCCTCTATCTCAGGAGATGTCAGTTTTTCATCTTAACTATTACATTGCTCAGTTCAAGAGGAGTCGCTAGCTTTTTTTAAATCGTAAAGGGGTCACGTATTAACAAAAATGAAGGTGGAGCCCGGTTAACCATAGGTAACCTAAAATTAAAAAATGATCGCCTGATAATCACACCAACTCTTTTCACCTTATTAAAATTATACGTGTCTTGCTAAGTGGTCTAATTCGATTTTATATACATATATGTCTCAGGGTACTCGACATTTTGTTATTTTCTAAGATTCTGACGAACAAAATGTTTCATTTAAAATTATAAAATATATGTGTTGAGGTTTACTTGAAGATTACGAAAAAATTCGTCGTCATTTAAATAGATTTCTGAGATATTAATTAATTAAGTTCTATTAGTAACGCCGCCGCCGGTTACATCACAGGAACGGCAAAGTTTAAACGACGCGATGATTTGGGGGCCACATGAACTGAAATACTCTCTCATGATGGAGAAAATCCAAAAGAAGTTTCTGAGATATCTCTACATGAAAGCTGGCTTGGCTCTAACCGACCGAGTTTCTCCAGGGTATGCTTGGCAACAACAGTTTAGAGACTCGAAGGAACGTCTATTTGACTACACATTTTTATCGATTATTGCGCGGTGTGATCGATAATTCTGAGATTATGATGAGCATTGGTTTGTATGTTCCTGATAATTACCTAAGACAGCGTCAGCATAGATTGCTTCATATTCCGATATACAAGACCAACCTACCGTTGGTTATGCCTGTTGGAAGAGTAACCGCTATGCTGAACAATATCCCTCCGGATGTTGATCTGTTCCATGTATAAGGGGTTTTCCGGAACAGGATTCTCCTACTATTTTAAGAAGATTCTCATTATATTTTTTTTGTCTTTTTATATGCACGTTTTAAATTTTTGTTTGTAAGGTATGAATTATTTGAAATAAATTAATTTAATTTAATTGAAAAATGGAAGTCTAGGAATTTACAGTGTTCATGACCTGTAATTGGCTAGTTTAAGTGGCCACTTTACACACTGTGTAACATTCATTATTCTGATTTTGTTTGGACATCTGCATTTCTTCCATTGTTCCATCTGTTGATTTTTGTGGAGAGTGAATATAACGGGGCAGGAAGTACTACAGAAATGGTCCGGTAAAGTACTCGTACAGTTCTATAATGGACACAGGCTATTGTGATACAAGTAAATACAGTGATTGCTACCATTCGTGTTTGCAATATGGTCCTGAGGATGAATGACAATATCCAACAAAGACCCTCCATATAATTTGCCAAACTCACAGTGAATGTAGTACAGTTGAATTCAATTTAAATCGCAATATATTAAATTGAACATTTTAGAAGAGTAACTCGTTTATATATAAAAACCACCGACTTTTCCCACTATTCAATTATTTTAAAAAATTAAGGTTTTAGATACAAAATTGTAACATAAAAAGAATTGTTTGCTTCAAATACATAAAGACAAAATAAATAGTAGTATTTCTAGGTCACAAAACGTAAGTACGCGACCTAGAACAGGTGGTAATATCTTAATTCCCAAATTAAAAACAACTACAGCATGACATCATTATACTTACAGAGGAATATTTTTCTTTAATGAAATGAACAAAGACAATAAAAAGTACTTTAAAAAAATATATATATTTAAGAAGAAGTGAAAAGTTAAATTTTTAATTCTTTTTTATGTAGCACTTAAATATATTTTTTGTAATTTTTATATGTTATCCTAAAAATATTAATAATTAAAATAAAATAAACTATTTTAAGACGTCACTCCCCATTATGTACACAAGAATTGTTTATTTCTTTTACGTAATGGGAAAAATTAATGTAAATTTGTGTATTTAATCAATGTAAAAAATTATATTTCGTACTAATATTGTATCTTTATTTGTTATCTGAATAAAAAATAAAAAACAAAAATATACAAAAATCATTGCTTTTTTTAATGAGTTAACCTGGTAGGAAGACTTACGGTTTTTAAGGTAATTTCGGGTAAGTGGAGGAATGTACCTTCACTGCTAATTAAAAAAAAATTAAACAGCGAAATATTAATTAATGCGAGTGGGATTCACCTGACTGAATTATTTCAGTCGAATACTGGGGAACGCCTGAAAAAAGTTTCAGTTTCAGGTATTTATAGGGTAATGATCTGTTATTGGCTGGTTTATGTGGCACAAAAGTCAACGCATGAAATATTTGAGAAATTGTGGACGTTTAAACATAGACGGAATGTTAAATGTTACTGTGTGTAAAGCGACCACTTTTACCAGTCAACGATCGGTCGTAGGCCCTGTATATGCCTAGACTTCCACATTTCCTTCAGTTCTGCCTGCTTTTGACATGACTAGACTTAAGATTTTGGTTTATTTGATCATGCCACCTTGGTCGCCCTCGTCTCACGTTATTGTTCATTTTCGCCATATTGACTTGTTATACCATTCTTTCGTCATCCATTTGTTCTACAAGACTAAACCATCTCAGAAACCCTTTTTTAATCGTATCAATTATATCTAACTCAGATTTGCACGCTCGCCTGATTTCATCATTCTGGGGGGAGGGGATATCAACAAATTTCGAGGCGGATAATAAATCTGTTAGTAAAATAGAATCAGAACCCTGGACGACTTGATGAGTACTCTCTGGTAAAGAGCTTGTACAAGGAAATCGAGTGCAGATAAGTCCGCCATGTACTGAAGTGTCTCGTGTGCGCCTATCTCGCTTGAGGTAGGTACTGTATTCAATTCCTGGCAAGGTGGACGTAGAATATTGTTTTCAAATGTGGTTTTACACTACAATGTTTCGTTGTTGCTAGGTGGCAACGCCAAAAACCCGGCAGTCCACAACAACCAACTTAACACGCCACCAACCGCTACAAAATGGAATCAGCCAAGTAAACATTACGTAAAGACTAATGTTCTTACCTTTCGTGTAACATAAATGGTCCAGATCGCTACAATTAGAACCCTTTTGTACTGGATGCGGATAGAAAAATTATAAATTAAAAATCATTATGAATCTAGATCACATACATATATACAACGTACCAGCATACTCGTGTTTCATCAAAATTTAATTCGAACATTTTGAAATTATAAAAAAATAATGGTACACAACCGTAGACCAGGATTTAGTGGAATATGTTTCGAATTCCATAGAAACTTTTCAGCTTAGAATAAAGTATCTGTCAATGGAATGATATTGTCAGTTGAATAATCCCAGTGCAGCGCATATGGAAAATTCGTAAAATTTCCAACGAGAACAAAAACCAATGTTACGCTTGCAATACGACGTATTATTTTCAACATGAATAGTGAAATTGTAAAGATTTAAATACCATTTGAAATAATCTTTTAAATCTCTCTTTATGAATTAAAAAAATGAGACGATTCTTTTGATACAAAAATGTGATTTCAATTTAAAACTGGATTTTTAATAATTGATAATTTTTTTATTGTTAATACCTTTTATTTTAGCATATAAAAAGCATTTTCCATGATACATCATCATTCCATGTACGCTCCCTAGTTGGAGCATATGGTGTCTACAAAAATCCTCCATGCACCCATATCGGCTGCCAGCTCCTGTGCGTCCTCCCAAGTCAGGTTTTCTTCCCGTAGTTCTGATATAAACTGTTGACGAACAGTGAGCAGTGGACGTCCAGGACGTCAAGAACCTGATGCGTTGTAAAGTAGACAAGAATTGTTAAGGCTCATAGGAGGCATCCGCAGTACTTGGCCCAGCCAACCGGATCGCTTCCATTTGATGACAGTTGTCACCGGAGTTGGCTTTTTCCGTTCTTTTATTACTAAATTCCTTACGAAGTCAAACCACTGCACACCCAAAACTCTTCTGAGACACCGTTCTCAAAACAAAGTATTTTGCTGTATTCGGCCCTAGTGAGGTGCCAC